>NW_003314266.1:2825930-2875523 GCF_000143415.4 Selaginella moellendorffii | reverse complement strand
TGGTCTTATCATATGAAAGGATTGTGATATAGGCAGGTAATAGAGTTTTTAATATGAATTAATATGTAAATTATAAATGTCATGGAAAGTTTTATGGAGTAGATTTTTTAGTGTTCTTCGTCATGCTATTCATTTCTTGTGCTCTAGACTATTATCTCAGAAGTAACAAGAGCATTTTTATCTATCCTGATAGTGGTCTTCACATTCCCAGATAGGTAATAAGGACCAGAAGTGTAATATGAAAATTATGGTAGTGAAACAAAATTAACATTCTCATATTCCTTTACACTACAACTCTTTACTCATAGATCTTGTATTTTCCTTGCTTCCCATCTTCTCAAGAACCCTAAAAAATCTTTTGAATGAAGGAATAATATCTACAACTGTAAAAGTATTCAAAATATTAAGTAGTTAAATCAAAATATGACAACTGTAATAGTAGTCCTAATAAAATAATATAGCTTTATAAAAGATAGGTACTTATGAACTTTGTCTTTTTTAAACAATTCAATCTTATAGAAACTTTTAACTCAGATATTTATGTATTTAAATATTGCTAGAACCTTCATTTGTTCAATTTAGATTTCCTTTGTAATACTTCTTGTTGACTGTGTTGACTTGAGTTGACTTATGTTGAATTGAGCTCAACTCAACTTTGGACCATCCCCCACAAGTCTACTCTCACAACAATTTTCAGTTATATCTAGGTCTTTGCCAAGAACAAATAATCATTTCTCATGCCAATTATCAATTAGCACTATACCATAGTGTTTGCACATAATTTTGTGCCAAAGTTGTTTTTTTTCTGGAAACACCTTTCCTTCGACTTTAGTATGACGCATTTTGTCATCAAGATACCTATTGTTCTCATACTTGGATTTTATGATCCTCCCTATCCTTTGTAGGGTACCACACACATCAGCCCAAATGCTTCTACCAATCCTTTAGGACCATTCCTTGATTCCACTTGAGTCATTCAACTTTTAGACTTTATTAATTCGACAACCCATAATATCCTACTTTTGAGGTGTTCTTCTAAGTACACACCCAACTCTTTGTAGTGTTGTAGCATTTATTAAAGGTAGCTTCGGCTACCATTTCAAGGACTCCTTATCCATATTTGACATTTCACGGTTATTAATTTTAGTTTCAAATTCATGAGCACTAGCCTCAATTATATGAAAATAATCTTATTTATTATCTTGGAGTCTTTATATTTCTCATGATCCTAACTATAATTTTTCACCACAACCACATTAGCTAGTTCGTTAAGTCAAATGCATCTGGATCACATCCTCAACTCTCTAAGGAAAACCTTATACTGTTCCCAAGATCCCAAGTCATTCCTTTATTAGTCCATTTCTATCTACCATATTGCCAATATGTTCATGTATGAACTAAGATGGAGAGTCATGCCCTTTTGACATGCTACTTCTCGAGGATGGGCCCATTTCTAGGGCCTTCCAATGCCAATATAAGTGGTGTTATATTTGACCACTAATAAAAGTTAAACTAAGGAATAGCTTTGATACCAAGTTAGAAGTAATTAATTTTTTCATTCTACTTTAGTCACTTAACCACACTTCTAACCATTTTAAGGAGTCTCACTCACAACCTCTATAAATCTTATTTTAAACTTTGGGGACTTGCTAGCACCATAAACACCATCTATGCCACTTAGCCTTTGTACTTGGTCCAAGTGCTCCATGTGTCCAATCCCATGACCGACACCTAAAGGTACCACTAACATATCAACTTATTATGCTAAGGCTATGCCCATTCACCCTTATCACATCAATAGTCCAAAACCACCTGCATCACAGTTTTATTTTTCAAAAACTAGGCCATTTGTCCATGAGTGGTCATTTTTTGACCACATCTTAGAACTTTTAGGATGCCCAGAGACATGAAGAACACCTTTCCCTAATGTCCCTTTTTCCATTCCCACCAAGTCCCTTTCCATCCACGGCCGTGCTCTCCAACACTGCCATTGGGTCAAGGTTTAAAGGCTCGACTACTAAATCCCATTGACCTCTAGGACTTCCTCACTATGTGACCGTATTCTTGGTCACTATACTAGAGGGTTACTCCTTTTCCTTTCTATAATTTGGGACTTTGGAATAATATTTCAAAATACCATGGCTCTATGCGAACTTTATAGTTACTCTCCCCACCTTCTACCTTTAAGTGCCCTAGCCATATGGCTAGAGCAAGGTTCCAATAAGCCACACAAGGTATTTAAGTTGGTAGTGCCACTCACACTTGATTACAAGCATCAATTATTCAATCTCCCGAGGAAGTTCTTGAACACTTCATTAAGCTACCCCACTTATCTTTCTATATTTACTCTAACCTTAAACTCCTCAATAGTTATATCATCACCCAATATATGGGTATAACCTAGTCACACTAGCCTTTCTTGGCCAAATTGACTTTACTGGAGTTTTCCCCCTTACTATACTTTTGGAGTTTGTCCAAGAGATGAACACTTTGGGCTTTCACCCTTGGTCTTGGACTCAGATTTAGACTATGTCTCAGTCTTGGTTTTGGTTTCAAACTCCATCTTAGGTCCATCTTGGACTCGATCTTGGACTCGATCTTAGGTCCATCTTGGACTTTAACTTGGGTCCATCTCGGACTCTATCTTGGGTCTATCTCAAACTCCATCTTAAACTCCATATCAAACTCTTTTTCAAACTCCTTTTCAGACTTGTTTCTGACACTTCTATATATCACAACATTTGTCATGTGTTAATCTTTCTTGTCTCCTTTTTTAGAGACTCATTCACCAATTGCTTCGTGTTCATACTTTGAGCACTTCATTCGGAGTTCCACTTTCACTTTTAACTTTTCAAGTCAGAGTCTTTGGTCCAAACATGTTACGCTTGTTGAACTTCCACTTCGACCACTACCATATGGCACCTTTTTTGCTCCATTTTAGGGCTTAGAGATTTGTTTCTCACAACGCATGTATATTTGTGCAACTGCACATAAAGGTTTTCCTTAAACGCTCAAGTTGGAAGATATCAACCATGCTCTCTTCCTAAAAGAACTATGTAAGGTTGCACTTCACAGAAAAAAGTCTAGAAAGAAAACTTATTATTCACAATTACTTCCTTCAAGTTCTTACAATTAGGACCATTCTACATTGCTAGAATATAAATCCAATTGGGATTTACAGACATTTGAGGACACCTACCTAAGAAAGCTATTATAGTCTACAATATCATTAAATTGCCCTTGATTTGTTACTTCCTCCATGTATAAGATCTATGATTGACTTCTATGTAGGGAGTGAGCATATAATCACACGTAAAGTGACTCATGTTAGATCTTGCCCAATTATGTTTATAGTCTAAGAACCTTATTTGCTAATCTTCAAACATCTCCTTAATATATTATTTGTGGACTTTGATCGTTTGTTTTTAGAGTTGCTGATCATGTAGGTACTTCCTCCATTTCTCATGTATGTTAGAAGGCATTGCAAATCTATAAAAGCATTCATTATAGCTAAGTAAAACTGAACTATCTTACATAGCAAACTCCCTTAGCAGTTGGTTATTTGTCAAGAAGCTCATTGTGCTATACTCTAGGAGAGTATCTAGACACCATAGTACTACTTGTGTAGTAATAAATGACTTTCGATGAGAATCATCAAAGAGCACTTTGACAGGCTTTCGTTGGATGACATACTTTAGCGTGTAGTCAATGTATAATAGTCACCATATGTAAGATTATACAAAAGAAATTTAGCACCTTCTTGTAAGCTCTTGAGTTTGGACTTCCCGGGAGGTCACCTAGCCCAGTACTATTCAAACCTAAGGAGGTTTAACCCCAAATATCCCAAGACCTTTAACCAATTGGAAAACAGGGTGCACTCTTATTCATGGGCCCTTTCCCTCTATATTTGAATCCTATGGATCGTCTTTCGAGTCGTTCTCTTTGGTTGCTTACAATCTACCATGCTTCCCTGCAAGTTCACGCCCTCGTGAACGGAAGCTGAGAGCCACAGCTACCCCTCGGGTCGAGCCCAGCAAACTGGACCAGCCAGATGTCAATCAACATGTGGTGTGATTCCCTTAGCCAACCAACAGAGTCGGACCCGAAACCCCTCTGATACCAAATGTAAATTCTTAAATTTGGACTTTCGAGAGGTCATCCAACCCAGTACTATTCAAACCCAAGGACATTTAACCCCAAATATCCCAAGACCCTTAACCAATTGGAAAAGAGAGTGCACTTTTATTTATGGGCCTTTTCCTTCTATATTTGAACCTTATGGATTGTCTTTTGAGTCGTTCCTTTTGGTTGCTTACACTTCTCACTACTAAAAGCACCTAGCTATATCCTCTTGTGTGGTAGTGAAGCATCCTCTTGCACATTTGGAGGTGAAGTATCACCCCTCCTAACTGCAGTTTGCCCTATAAAATCTATGAGAAAAGCATCATCTAGATCTCTAAGCAAGAATGAAATACAGCCTCCCTTTACCCCTCCCCATCCCCGTCCCCCTCCCTCCCCCCTACCCTTGTGTCAGTCTTTCTTATGTCCTTTTTTAAAGACTCATTCATCGATTGTTTCGTGCTCATCCCTTAAGCATTTCATTCGGAGTTTAACTCCCATTTTTTACTTTCCAAATCAGAGCCTTTGATCCAAATATGTTACACTTGTTGGACTTCTACTTCGACCACTACCATGTAGCACCTTTTTAACTCCACTTTGGGGCTTAGGGATTTGTCTCTCACAACACATGCATATTTGTGCAGCCACACGTGAAGGTTTTCCTTAAAAGCTCAAGTTGGAGGATATTAACCATACTTTCTTCCTAAAAGAACTATGTAAAGGTGCACTTCATAGAAAAAGTCTAAAAAGAAAAATTACTATTCACAATTACTTCCTTCCAATTGTTACACCATGGCACCATGGAAGAAAATGAGCTCCTATTCTTCTGAGGTTGCCTTGGATCCAAGCGAGTGATAGTACGAGAAAAACTGTAGGATGTTTGAATCATTGACAGTCATTTGGGTGTTGTCAAATGCCACATGGACAAATATCCTATTTAAGACTATTCTGGGATATTCTTTAATCTAGGCTGGAAATAAAAGTGTCATTACCGTTAAACTTTTGCAGCAGACATTGTGCTTATGTAATGTTTTGTTTACTCATAAATCTGTGGAAGTAAATATCCAAGATGAATAGTAAAGCTTTGAGAAGCAGTAAAAAACTCTCTTTACGTGCTCAAATTTTTTGGTTTTCTAACTTTTGGTTTCCAATTGCTTTTCGAGGGGTTGTTAAAATCTATTTGCACAAAATAATTTCTTTACATATTCATTTATGTAAAAAGAACCAAAGCATTGCTATATAGTGCAGAATTTTTTTAAAAAAACTTACTACTTTGCATGGTAATTGTGTATACAATCAAATTATTAAAAATAAATTTCCACACAATCATTATTTGATTTAAATAAGAAAATGCAAGATGGTTTATTTTGGATTATGAATTCATAATATGAATTAAAGTTTTTAATCAAATCAATAATATAAGAAGAATGTGTACCAGTTAAAGCATTTATATATAATAATAATCAGTCTGGTCCAAACCATATTGTGCTTTTTCATTTTCTTGAAAATCTTCTTGTCTTCCACTAGGAAGCTGCTGCTTCTTGCATCATTCTTAAATCTCTAGCGCTGCTCAGTCTGATTCATGCGAGATTGCATTCATCTCACAATCTACATCAAAATATGTCCCAATTTCTGCCACTCAGAGTGGGACCGATAGGTATCAAGCACCCAGGAGGGTTTGTGTCTGACCAGTTATTGTGTCCTTCATGAACAATAAAATACCAAAAAAATTATCACTATCTAATTATCATCCCATGATTATAATACGTGAAACATGATTTTGATTTACCCACTAAAAGTGGAGCTTTATTACATTCTTCAAATCTCTCTAGTTGCAAACTTTGATATTAGCAGTGACTTGATAGTTCATACCACCCAGTGAAACTTCTGTCACAGTTCCAGTGGCTCCAACATATTTGCCAGTACCACCAACAATCGCATACGTGGTTGAAGAGCCTTGGGTGGAACTTCCAGCGTCACCCATGAACTCCACCCGATCATTGCCACACTTGATCTGGGAGACCTGGAAATCCAGACTGCCGGTGTCGGCGATTATTCCTTGGTAGATGCATCCCGAGTTTCCAGTCAAAGGAGCTGCAAACGTTTGGACGGATCCATCTCGATCCCCGACACCATCACTCGGAACAACTTGAAACTCGTTTTGCCCGAAAACAAACTGGGCTGATCCTTGGATGGTGAAGGTATTGCACTGGAAAAGAAAAGAAGAAACCATTATATCAAGATCATGCTCCTAACATATAACTGTACAACCTTCGTTATAGTGGCAGATGCAAAAGCAAAGAGAGCAACAGTAAGAATTGAGACCAAAACAAGTTTGGAAGCCATTGTACTCTGACTGGAAGAAAAAAAAACTTTGAAGTGAATAGGCTAGTTCTAACATGCGTTTATATAGTGTGGGAAAATTGACTTTTCAAAGCAAAATCTTTTTCATTGTTGGCTAGCCAACTTCACACCAAAGCACACTCCTCCAATGATCAATGGATCCAATCTTTTGTGGAAATAGAAGAGAAAACTCTGGTGGAACCAAAGAGGAACGAAAAAAATCCACAGTATCAGTTAACCAAACACTAGTTGGCCAATGAGAATACACAGAGCACTAGCTAGCATGAGCGTTTGACAAAAGCACAAAGTTGCCACTATCCCTGGGATCTAGATCCACTGCTTGCTGAGCGGCGCGAGTGGCATACTCCGTCTCCAAGCAGATCAATCCGGCAGCCACAAGGCTCCCCCACGCCAATCCATCCGCGCTAAACGGCATCGTCCTGATCAGCTCCTCCGCCTCACCCAATCGCCCACTCTTCCCCAATCCATCCGCGACGCAGCAGTAGTGATCCCTCCCTGGCGCCACTCCAAAATCCTCGCGCATGGCCACCAGATGCTCGCGGCTAACGCCCACCATCCCCAGGTGATTGAATCCCAGCATCAAGCTCGCGAACGATGCCTCGTCCGGATCCACGCCCTCGAGCACCATCGCCCGGAAGAGCCCTAGAACCTCCTCGCCATGCCCGCTGTGGGCATGCGCGGCGATCACCGCGTTCCAGCTCACGCGATTTCTCTCCTCCATGGAATCGAAGATCAATCGCGCGTCATGGGCGTGTCCATTCCGCGCAAACGCTGCCAGTAGGGCGTTCCAAGACACTAGATTCTTCCCGGGCATGGCGTCGAAGAGCTCTTTCGCGTGATCCAAATGCCCGCTCTGGGCACTGGCGGTAAAGAACGAATTCCAGCTCGTGACGCTCCACTGCGGCATCCGGCGGAAGAACTCCCGTGCCGCCGGTAGATGGCGGTACCGCGCAGACGATGCCAGCATGGCGTTCCAGCACACGACGTCACGCTGCGGCATGCCGTGGAAGAGCTCCCGTGCGTCGTGGAGATGCCCGGCCTGGGCATACGCCACGAGCAGCGCGGTATGCAGCACGGTATCCCGCTGCGGCATCCGGGCAAAGACCTCCCCCACCGCGTCCATCCGCGCCGCATCCGCGTAGGCGGTGAGCAGCGCGTTCCATGCCACTGCATTGCGCTCGCCCATGGCATCAAACGCTTCCCTCGCGGCTTCCAAATCGCCGCTCCTTCCCAGCGCTGCGATCATCACCGTGCTGGAGAAGACGTTCCACCGCGCCATGCGATGGAGCGTCTCCAGTGCCAGATCGAGCTGCCCTCTCGCGGCGCGCGCCTGCGCCATGGACGTCCACAGCGCGACGTCGCGCCGCGCGGCGCCCTCGAAGGCCCTCCACGCGCCGGCCGGATCGCCGCTCCTGGCAAACGCCGAGACGATCGAATTCGCGGAGATCACGTCTCGCCCAGGCATTCTCTCGTAGAATCTCTCAGCTTCAAGCGATTGCCCGTTCTGGGCGTAGGCGCCCAGGATCGAATTCCACGCCACAACGTCGCGCTGTGGCATTCGATCGAATGCCCCTTTGGCCTCCTCCAGATACCCATTCTGGGCAAATGCCACGAGTAGCGTGCTCCACGAGAAAAGATTAGGGTTCTTGATCTGGGAGAAGGAGGCGTGGGCGTCGTGGACGCTGCCGCATTTGCCATACATCTGGACGAGGAGGTTGTGGAGGTGGAGATCCTCGAGGCCGCGCTCGAGGATGAGCGCGTGGATCTTTCTTCCCTGGAGCAAATTCCTGGCCGCGCAGCACGATCGTAGACTGCTCGCGAGGGCATCGATTCTCATTCCCTAGCAATTGGAACCTCCTCATCTAGAAAGGAAGAAATTCTGGAAGAGATTCTAGTTCTAGAACTCTTGCATTGTCGACTGGAATCTAGAGAGCAAGATCTTTGGATTGTCACAAGGATCTCTCCTTTCATTCTTCCCGCGCAACCTAGGATTGGATCCAAGGAAATTAAAATCTTGTGTGAAGCGAGGAAGGGGGGTAATGGTTAGGGCAGAAGGCGCTCAAGGCGCTCGACGAGCGCCTTGTCGCTAGGGCGGTAAGCGCTTCCTCCTTTCCTCGATCGATGAAATATCGCCTTCCAGCGCCAGATTGCGCGAGGGAAATGTTGCATCGCGGGGGATTCTCAGCTGCGTCTTTGCTGAGAGCTCGATCGAACCGGCACAGTGGCGGCAGAGGCAGGAAAGTATTTCCAGATTTTCAAGCTAGGGTAAGCCTGCGGTGGAGCTCATCGATCGCCACAGGGGAATGCGATGCTCCAGTCGCTGGAAATTTCTACCGCAGCCAGGTTGATGCCGATGGAAGGATCTTCAACTTCGCGACCGTGGTTGTCAATAGCGACAAGGGCCAGTCTGCATTGCCGGCCTGGTCGCAAGCTTGCTCGCTCGTCGGGACAAATGCCCCCACTCTCGCCGTGGCATTTGTTTCCAAGCACAATCCATCATCCGCGGCAGCTCTGGAAGAACTGGGACGATCATTTTCGGAGGTTTTAACAGCACAAGGTGGTAGTGCTCCAGCAAAGATCGCTGCTCCATTCATTGGTTGCGTGGCGGATCTATGGAACGTCGCTGCTCCGGCTGCTACAAGCCCAGGAGGCGGTGGTGCCGAGAAGAAGCTCGGTGCTCCTTCGGTTTCCAGTTCTTCCGGGTACAAGGCTGCTGGTGTGGACGTTGCTGGGGATGGCGATGTGAGAGCTCTGGCTGTCAAGCAAGATCATGAGGGTGGTCTCACATTGAGAGCTGCTAGCGCGTTTCCGGACGAGGATACAGTGGAAGATTTCAAAGCTCTTGTTGGCGACTGTGCCCGGTGGACGCGAGAGAATCCCGGCGTGGTTCCGGACAACGAAGATCTAGTTGCTTTGGACAAGGAACTCAAGGCTTCTAGCGTGACGGATGTTGTAGCTGGCAATGCGAAAGTTCCTGAAGAAGTCGGAAAGTCCGAAGAGCAGGCGCTTCAGTGTAAGAAGATGGAGAAGGATTTAGAAAGTAAGAATGGAGAACTAGCATTGGAGAAGGAAGAAGAGAGAAGCGGTGGGGCGTCTCTCAACACGAAATCATCCGGTCCAGGGAACACAAGTGCCGTGCCAGACGTTGAGAGGATTGTAGTTTCGGAAGCTGTCGCCGAGGATGGTCCAGGTGGAGTGTCTCGAGGAGCTTCCAGCGGTACCACAAGCCAGGCCTCACCAATGAGTGACGAGTCCGTGGCCGCCATAGACGATGGTTATCGGATGATTTTGTGTGTGGCATATCTGCCCGGGGCAAAAGCCACAGCTTTCCATACAACTACAACGGGTCTTCCCAATCTGCCAGATATGGAAGCTGCGATCGTTCGAAACAATCCTCACATGATTTTACTAGGCGCTCCAGGTAACTGTAATGTTTGCTTTTCCCTGGCTAACTTTTTCCATGTACGTATTCAGGATATCCTTACCCAGAGTTTGTACAGCGTTTGTCCGTGATGTTTCCCGAAAGTTGCAGGTGAGAGTGTTTCCGTGCAGCGAACAACGATGGCTAATGTTATTGTCCAGGTTGCAGAGCAGGCGCATTTTTGGCTCCTCTGTATACTAGCCCAAAGGTCCCAAGGCCAAAGATCATAAACAGCTTAAGACCACTGTTTGCTGGAACGGGGCATCTCACTGCTGGTGTTGTTGGCTTGTCACTTTCGTCTGATGGTACGCTCCTATACGTGTATAATTTTTGTTTACTGATTTCTTGATGCAGATGATCAGAGAAAGCTACCGATGGATGCTTTTACGGAATTTCTTCGTATGACATTAGGAATGGCACGAATTTCCGGTCATAACTTTTTTGAGTATGGTTTGTATGAATTTTACTGCCAGCTACATGGTACTAACCGTTTCTTTTCCTTGCTTACAGTAACGCTATTAGCAACTCTCTCTTTTTCCCAAAGAACGCAGCTGCGGAGCGGCACACCAGCCCGCGATCAGCTCCTGTGGATCCCGGCTCGCTTCTTAAGCGGTTACATACTTACTTGCTTAGGCACAGTAAAGTCCAGACTCAGGCTGGTGGTGCTAGAGCGTCGGGGAGCTCAGAACAGGATAACGCTCTGAAGGTTACCAACGGTAGCAATTCTTGCACCACAACGTCAGTGGAGGTTAAGAGCTCGTACGAAGTTCCTGCGACTGCGACTCCGGCTCCGGCTCCATATGAATCTCATTGCTCCGATAGCTCGGTGAAGATGCCTCTCGCACTGCTGGACACGGTATTGTTTCCAGGATGGTCGATGCCGTTACACATGCACGAACCTCGATACAGGCATCTGGTCTCTTTCTTTTCTTTTTTCTCTATTCCGACACACAGGTGCTAAGAAATTTTAGTCTTCCTCCAGGTTCGACACTGCGTTGAAGAAGGAAAACCATTCGGACTTACCAGCTACTGGCACTGGCAAACTGCGCAAGAGCTAGTGGGAACCATGGCTGTGAGTATTTCATCTTCGTCAAATCTCCGGATTTCATCTTAACAGATGCCACTTTGTTACGTGTGCCAGAACCTCAAGGTGTATCTTTTCGAGAAGGATTGCCGATCTTATGTCGTTGCTCACGGAGTCCAGAGGTTTCGTCTTCCTTTCGACAAGTAAGCGTTTACGATCACACCCTTTTGAAACACTGAGTGGACTTTGTGCACAGGATGTGGGTGCAACCAGGCTCTTTTGGTCTCAACATCGGACAGGTACGCTTATAGTTTTCGCTCCTTATAAACTTTAGTTTTCACAGGTGGAGTTCTTCGACGATATTGAATGCGAGCACACGGAGGAGCTCCTGGACCTGGCAAAGCAAGTCGTGGATCGCTGCCGCCAGTTGCTACCCGAGGTTTGCTTCAATCGCTACGCTTCGTTTTGATCGTGCTTTTGTTTATCCCAGGCTGATACTGTCCCTGGTTTACTCGGATCCATATCAGACCCAATCAAGGCATCGTTTGCAGTCGGCCAGCTTCTCCCAGTTCCAGTACGATCGTTGTTTTCGTTTCGTTTTGTCTCAATCTTAGCAGCAGTGATTAGATCCTGGATGGATTTCTTGCAGGTTCGAGTTAAGAGGAGATGGCTTGGAATGGCGGACACCAAGTTTCGACTCTTGGAGCAAATGACTTTCTTGAACAGCTAGAAAAAGTAGATCCAAATTGAGCGAACTTGACCTAACCCTACAAGCATATTCTTCGCCCGAAATAAGCATATTCTGTGCTTCACAATGTATTTAAAGGGTTCTCGGACAAAGGAATTATAGGGCAATGGCGTGCTTCGGCTTCTCGCTTGTTCGATCGATGCTACGACGGCTGGAAAAGCGGTGCCGGCGCCTGGGATTGATCGAAAAGACGTTCACCCTGCGCGATTCCGCCACGGTGATGCGCTGCTGGGTGCCCGATCGCGCGAGCCCGGGCTACGATCCCTCCAAGCCGCCGCTCATGCTCGTCCACGGCTTCGCGGCCAACGGGATCGCCGGGTGGGAGCATCAGCTGTCCGAGCTGTCCCGAAATTTCGCGCTCTACGTGCCCGATCTCGTCTTCTTTGGCGGATCGACCACCAGCGACGAGCGCGCGCGGTCCGAGTTCTTCCAGGCGCGCTGTATGCTCGAAATCCTCGAGGCGGAGGGCGTCGACGGGGCGGCGGTGGCGGGGACGAGCTACGGCGGATTTGTGGCGTTCCGGATGGCGGAGCTGGATCCGGCGCGCGTCAAGAAGGTAGTGATCGCGAGCTCGGGCGTTTGCATGGATCCCCACAGCAACGATGCGACCCTGGACGCGTTCCAGGCCAGGCACATCCACGAGGTCCTCATGCCCACCTCCGTCGCGGTCCAGAAGAAAAGCATCCAGCTTTGCCTCTACAAGCGCCTGTGGCTCCCAGATTGCTTGGTCCAGGATCTCATGGAGGTAAAGGCTCTCGCGTTGAATCCTTATTGACTCTTGCTGACCGCGCGTTGACTGTGCTTGGATCCAGGTGTATGGCGGCAACAGGAAGGAGAGGATTGAGCTCCTCGACGGCCTGGTTATCGGCACCGAAGCCGCGCAGCCGCTGCCAAAGCTTTCACAGGCAAGGGCACTCTCTTGGAAAGGATTTCTCTAACACTGACAGAAGTTTCTTGGAACAGGAGGTCTTGATTCTCGTGGGATCGCACGACCGGATCTTCGATCTGGAGCTCGCCAAGCAGCTGAAAGCGTGAGTGATTGATTGATTGCTAATCGAGCATCTATTTCCTTACAGTTCTTGGATCTCACTTGCTCTTCTTTTCAGACACCTGGGCGAGAATGCGACGCTGGTTGTGATTGAAAAGACAGGACACGTTCCACAAGTGGAAAGGCCCAAGGAATTCAACAAGCACTTACAAGCTTTTCTCACTCCAATCCAATCATGAAATCATAGATAGTGTCTTCTCCTAAAGGCCGTGAATTGCTAATTTTGTTTAGCGAATGGAAATGATATTTGCCAAAGAAAAGAAATTGTCCATTGTTCATAGAAACTTTGCCCTAAGAAATATTTTGATGATTAGGGCTTATGGTATTGCTGCGCTCTCCTAGCGCAGGGCGATGTTTGAGGGATGGGTCTTCTCTCTGGTGGCAGGATATCTGGGCAATTACATCAAAGATATCCATCGCGAGCAGTTCCGCATCGGCCTGTGGAGCGGTGAGAGCGATTCTTCTTCCCGATCTAAAGCTTTGGTTGTTTTAGGCGTGGCGCTGCTGGAGAATGCCGAGCTGCGCCTCGAGGCTTTCGATTACTTGCAGCTCCCCTTCGCGATCAAGCAAGGTAGCGTTTGATTCTTAGTCGTGGAGGATCACTCTGGAAATTTTGTCCAGGCTTTGTTGGGAAATTAAGGCTCCAAGTTTCTTGGAAAACACTCCTTTGGGAGCCTATTCTTATTGCTTTGGAAGATGTACATATATGTGCTTGTCCTCGTGATGAATCAGAGGTTTGTGTGGTAGAAACTACTTCGTTTTTGGAAGTCTAAAGGGTGGTTTTGCTTCCAGTGGAATGCCACTGCCGCGGAGAGCAGAGAATTGGCTGCCAAAAAGGCGAAACTGGCAGCGGCAGAGATTACAAAGCTCTCCAAACAAGTACCAGGTACTTTTTTTCTAAGCGATGCGCTGAAAAGAAAACATGCCAATGTTTCTTCTTGGTGTGCTTTGTCTTTCAGATGAGAAAGTTCGCCAGTCCTTGCTATCTCATCTCCTTGCAAAGGTGCGGTTATTTCTATTTTCTTTTGTGCTTGTTACTCTACTTTCGTTCACAGGTTATTGACAACATTCAAGTTACAATACGAAACATTCATATCAGATACGTGGACAAGAAAGATGATCCAGAGGTACCGTCCGTGCACATTTCCAAGTGTTGATTTTCTGTACTGCAGGGTAGCTTTTACTTTGGTGTCAAACTTGCTGGACTCAGTGTTGGTACCACGGATGCCCGCGGTGCCGGGTAAGCTAATCTCCAAATAGTTGTTTTTTCTCATGACTATCTTTTGGGCCATGGTAGAAATTCGGCCGCGAAAACAAAAAGTGGTTTTGTTCATAAGTCCGTGGAGATCAATAAGTTGTCCGTCTACTGGAACTCCTCGTCCGCTCCCACTGTTTCCAGGAACTTAACGAGTACGCTTGGCAATTACCTGAATAGATGGTTCGCTAAAAAGGACGAGAATCTGAGCTACATTTTATATCCCATGGATGCGTCAATAAAGCTTACGGTGAGCTTGTGCCAGTTTTTCCTGACTAAGCTTTTGTTGTTTCTTCAAGGTAAACCGGTCTGCTACTTCAGATGGTGGCGCTCCACTCTATGCGTTGGCCATGAGCATGGATAAACTGGTATGATGCAAGCTTTTCCTGGTCCAGACAATATAATGTTTGATGGCAGGATCTTAATCTGAGTGATAGGCAATTATACGAGATGTTTTTACTGATAGACTCGTTCGAAATCTCTCGTATACGAGAAAGGTGAACAAAACAGCTGCGTTGTTTTTATTGCTAATCCCGTTTAGCAGATACGGTCGTTTCCGTCCTCATGTAGGCTTGTCGACCGAAGAGCGAAGCTCCTGCCACTGGCAACACCTTTGGTGGAAATATGCTATCAATGCTGTGCTCGCTGACGTGCGGAAACGGCTGCGGCGAAGCTCTTGGAGATACTTGGCATGGCGTCTGTAAGCAACTTATCTTTTGCAATCTCGGTAATGCTCATGTTGTCTGTGATTGCAGAGATTGTCGCCGGCGCTACGTCACCTTATATAAAGAAAAGCTTCTGTGCTTTCAAGAAGGCCAGGCCCCAGAAGACGATATAATTTATGATCTGGAAGAGCTGGAGAAGGAGCTTGACTTAGAGATGATCTCCTCTTTCAGAGATCTTGCAGAGAGAAAATACGAACTTGAAGTAAGGGATCTCAAATCAGTTTAAGGTGGCTCTAACGAAAAGATACTGCCAGGAAATGCCGGACGAAGACAATGAGGGACATAATCGGGTTTCTGAATCGGTTAGTCACCCCCGTGGCTGGCTAAATGTTTTCTCCTTTGGTATGCTGGGGAAGTCCGCGACTATGGATTCTGCGGCGGAATTTACAGGTCCTTTATCCGATGAGATTATGAAGGTGTGAGACTGGATTTTCATGATGTCTTGCTTAACGTTGCGATGTAACAGGACATTTACAAGGCCACCAATTTTCATCCGGCGCTACTTTTAGAGAACGACTCGTCCAAAGGCTATTGTCTACTGTCAATGAATCTACACCTGAGGCAAGCTGTTGGTCGGCTGGAAAACTCGTGAGTCTTTGCTTCTCATTGCTTTGTAGAATGACGTTTAATACTTATTCTTTTTAGCTGCACGAAACTTGGCATTGTGGAGGTTGTCACTTCGGGAATCTTCACTACTTTCCGAAAACTGCAGGATGTAGCTACTGGCGCTGTTGCATGCAAGGCTTTTGAAGTAAAAGACGTGTGCACCGAAGGCACCCTTTACCCTCATGTGGCAATATCAAAGGTCTGTATTTCACAGTTTTGCGCACATCGTCCCAAGCGTTGCATGCTTTAGTACCTATACAGGGCAGTTATTCAAACTATGCAGCGAGCACACGTGGAAGTTATGCGGAAGCTGTATCTTCTCTGTATATTGCCAACGGCAATGGAACTAGCCAACGCGACGCAGCGATTCGTATCGACGTTGAGCTTTCTGAAGATCTTGGTGTCAAGGTTTCGGTAAGCTGTAAATGCCTTGTGTTTTTTTTTTAATTGGAAGAATGAAATTGCAGGTTTTCATGAGGCCATTCGAGGTCATTTACAGCCGTAGCGTTGCTGACGGCTTACTTAATTTCCTCAAACTTCCGACTTCTTGTGGAGCAGAGGAGGTGCGTTTTGTGTTTTGTGCTTTTTATTTGCTTTGCGACTTAACTTGTGTGTTCAGTTCTACACAGACGACTCGACGGAAATTCAGTCAGCATTATTGTATGTGTTTCTGCTTCTTTTCTTTTGTGCATTCTAAGCTTTTTCTGCATTACCAGGACGAGGCTTTCTCTAAATGTTGATGCCAGAGACGTGGTTTTCATTATACCCAACGATAGCGTTTCTTCAAACTCGGTTTTGGTAAAACAATTATTTGTCCTTATATTAGTTCTCACAGTTGTCTACAGGCTATTCCCTTGGAGTCTATGCATTTCTCGATGGCAAATATGATTGGCTTCCCTTCAAAAGAACATGGTCAAGCTGTTCTAGCGGCGTCTCAAAATCATTTGAAAGATTTTTCAGGATCTGTGATTAATCACTTTGAAGTGAAGTTGGCTGGGATACAGGTACAAGAATTGAAATCTTTAATCTGGTACTTGAATATTTTTACAGGCTCGTTTTGCTAAAGGAACTAATAGCGGTGAAGAGAGTCGTTTTTCTTGGGTGACCGTGATGGATAAGTTCAACGCAGATTTTGATATTAAGAAGATCAAGGATTCATGGGATACTAGATGGAAGGTCAGTGTTTGCAATGCGGATGCAGAATACTTAACACTAGTGTTTTGTAGGTTGACGGAAGTTTGTCAGCAACTACGGTTCTGGTTTCAGCTGTAGTTTACTCCGGCTTGGGAGCCATTATAGACGCTTCCGCAAAGCCTTTCTTGCAGTCTCAATCGCGGAGAGAAGGAAGGGAGTCAACCACGCAACCAATATCTGGCGAGCTTTTTATAAAAAACGTCAGCGTACAGCTTGTTTTAAGCGACGAAGGATCAATTGCTTCCGTGAAAGCTATATCTTTGCACATCGAACCATTGAAACTAAGGTACGTGCCACATTTGTTGTATTTTTATAGCTCACCTTTACCTGTGCAGGTTTTCCAGCGATGCACTGCAAGATAAGTTTGCGTTGTTGGCTGGAAAACTGTACATGGAAAATATGGATTCACAGAGACCAAGCCTGGATAGATGCCTGTTTTCGACTCTCAACGACAGTAATGGACTGTCTCTTACAATTACAAGGAATTGGAATGAAGGTGGACCAGTGAGATCGGCGTTAATTTTACAAGACGCTGAGTGCCATATCCATCGAAACGTGATTGCCGCTTTGACTGGGTTTGTGCTCGAGATTTCTGAACTTCGGCCGACTGCAACCGGTGAAAGTTCTCTTCATCAAGCACCGTTTTCTCTGGCCTTACAACTTGACAACGTTTCGTTCTTGATGCACGACGTCTATGGCGTTCTTGCTACGTTGGTACTATCAAAGTCAGAGTTTTTTATGCTATCTTCCGCTCCAGAAGACTGGGAGCTTGAAGGCAAAGCCTCCGACCTTCAGATTTCCGCACCAGAGTTTGCTACACACGGCATGAACGGTATTCCTTTCCGTCGGCTCAACTCTCAACAGCCATCATCTATTCATCTGAGCGTGGTTAAAAAGAGTTTTCCTTTTCCAACTCTCGAGATTCAGGCAGACCTCGAAGGCATTGAATGCATTCTGCACAGCGACTACTTGGTGCTCCTTATCGGATTCTTTCGATCTTCCGAGTGGAAATCTACATACGTCTCAGCACCGGCAGTCGAGCCTACACAACTATCTGTTCCTTATCAGGTGAAAGTAAAGAACTCTGTGCTGATATTACCGATTGGAGGAGGACACCACTTCGACGTTGGTATACCCGAGTTCTGCTTTTCATTTGTTCCGCTAAAGTTGACGGGGAATTTCCGGAAGTCACATCCGGAGTGGTATAGCGTGGAGGATGCAAGCGACAGCCCATTCAAGCTGTTTTATATCAGGGGAAGACAACTTACACTATCGAACTACGGTTTGGAACCGTGGAGCGGCGATAGATGGTTTATGCCATTGATCGATATGTTAACGGGTGACATTCTGATTGAAGCTCCAGACACTAGCGACAGGAAAAACAAGTTGACGAATATACATATCAAGTTTCCAGTTATTCAACTTTCTTGCATAGGTATGTAAGCTTGACTAAAATGCTGGAATTTCTTACGAAAAGTTTTTCTTTGCCTTTCCAGGACACGCGCTTCACAGACAAATTGAGTGGGTTGATTTTCTGTCGATGGAGCTAGCTTCTGTGGGATGGAAGTCCCTGCATGCCACGGATATTTGGGAAGGCATCATTTCGGGAAAGCCGTTCATAGTAACTCAGACGGCTAAAAGCAAGCCTTCTTTCAACTTACAGTGGCAGAGCGATCAACTTACGAGTTCCTTGAAACTGTCGAGAAAAGAAGAGCCCGGTCTACTTGATACTGTGGCAGTTCTGGAAGCAAGAAGCACTACCGCCGCATATAGTGTTGAAGCAGGATTTTTTCAGCACTTCGGGCTGAAACTGGACAACGTCGTCATCTTCGATCCTAGTTACAAGCTGAAAGATGGCAACGTAAGGAAAAAACTGGTGGTGAGTGTGAAATCAGAGACTTCGAACATTGCGATCGAGGCGCTGCCATTAAATCCGTCGAAAATCCAAGTGGACATTCTGGTCCCTCGACTGGAAGTGTGGCTACGCTTTTCGTCGTGGAACAAGATAATCTCCTGGATGTTCGTATGTATTCCGCTCGACACAACACCGAGTATTCCAGCAGATACTGTGGCCGTGTTACTTGAGATGGGAACAACGGTTGGCAGCGTACTTCACTTGAAAACTACAGTTCCTTCGCTTATGCTTTTTCTGCCGGACTGCAGCTCAGAAAACCAGAGATTGACCGAAGACGACGAGCTGGGCAAGGCTGTGTTGTTCACCTCCTCCTTTTTTATCGACGAGTTCGAGGTTCTCGAATCCAGATGCACGTTTTCAGCTCGCTTTACACAAGTGAAAGCAGAGACAAAGTCGAGACAACTCTCGGGTTATCCTTGCCTGGCAACTGCTAATATTCATATCGGAGGAGTATTTTTTTTGGAATTCCCTGTTCCTTCTCTCGCACTTACTGCTTGTGTCGACTCCATCGACTGCTGGTGCTCGTATCCTATTCTTCAGTTTCTCAACGCTTTTGAACTCGAGTCTAGTATTGAGGACGAAGAGGAGAGTCTGCTGCTCGAGTATAAAGTCGGCTTGAAAGCGGAGATTCTAATGCTCTCGTTGCTGCTAACGGACGGTCGGGTATGTCCATTTTCACTTTTTTTCTTCATTCTTCCTCTTTGTTGCAGTGGAACTATAACTGTCCTCTTATGGAAATGATTTTTGAGAAAACATTTCTGGAGCTATCTTTTAGTCGGGGAAGTGTCGACATTCTGGCGTCGACTCTCACAGAAATAAGCTACCACAACATTGAGAAGGTGACCATTTGATTTACGTTTCTTTACTCGGTTATGATACTTTGCGCAGGTTGTGTGGGAGCCTTTCCTTGAGCCATGGAGGTTTACGGGTGTCTTTCATTTTGCTGAGTCGGCCGCAAAAGTGGAGATAGAATCAGCGAATAGTCTCAATATCAACGTGACAGAGGCTTTGTCGCAGGTTTGTGTTTAGAAATTCGGTTAGTATCTTATGTTCGTCAAGCTTTCATCTTTAGGCAAGCACTCGGGCTTTGGAAATGATTACCTCCAGCCGAATGCTGGACTTGCAACGTCACGTAGTGGAGAGCTTACAACAGAACGTTTTCTCCCAGTATGCTCCATACTGGTTCCAGAACGATACAGGCATGACGGTCTCATACTCTCTCATCTGGCCTGGTTGGAATGGAGATAAGAGCCTAGAGAACGATTCAACTTGGCAATGGCGGACGGTTCTTGCTGGGTCATCGGTACCTTTGTTTGTGAGTGAAGACGAAGGTTCTATCCGTTACAAGAAAAAGGCTCGCTGGATCTCCAGCCGGGTTTCGGAACAAAAGAAAATTGGACTCATGTCACATCGAAGAATACGAGTCCGTCTTGAAGGGACGTCCGGAGCTTCTCTTCCTATGTCCATCGACTTAGTTGGCCGCCGAGCTTTCGAAGTTTCATTCTCGGGCAAAGAAACCGACAGAAGCGACGAGGGGAAGCAGTTCAGCACGCATGCCGTGCTTGAAGTTTCTCTTCAACATCATAGCAAGCTCATAAGATTGCATTCCACTGTAAGTTTTTCCTCGTTTTTCTTTGACAATCTGACTTTTTTTTCTTCTTTATTTGTTTTCTTGTTAAGGTTACTGTCGCGAATTCTACGTCTGTTCCTATGGAAGTTCGTCTGGAAATACCTTTCGGCATTGCTCCGAAGGTAAGGCCGTTATTTTCGTTCTTTGAAACTTGATTGTTTCTTTTTGTTTCCAGATAATGAACCCGATTCTTCCCAGTGAAGTCATCCCGCTCCCTGTTCACCTGGCAGAAACAGGCCGCATTAGCTGGCGTCCCTACAAGAAGGATTATCTTTGGAGCGAGGCACAACCTTTGTCAAAGTTGCTATCGACCAACTATCGCTCGGCGTCACAGCGACCGTTCGTCTGCTATCCATCTCGGCCCAGCCAAGGTCCATTCCGCTGTTGCGTCAGTGTGGAGGAGAAGGAAGTCTCGACTGCAATATATGCCTCAAAATCTTCGTCAGACAAGCTTCCAGTAACCTCAGAGCAGTCAGCAAGATGGAAGATGTGGAACGTTTTGCTTCAGGCTCCGCTTGTTATTATGAATTGTCTCCCATGCGCCATGGACGTGATCGTCGAAAGTGGTGCTGGAGTGAATGCTCATACGTCCATCCCGAAGGTACGTTTGGCTTCTACAAGCTAAAATGGTATAACGTTTGCTGATAAAAACTCCAGGGCGATTCTGGCTTCTTTTACGAGGTGGACGTCGTGCATGATCTGAACATAAAAGCTACTATCTCTAGCTTCTTGCTGAGAACTGTCAAGTTCGGACGCGCTGCATCTAGAGATAGAGTGGAAAGAACCGAAAGGCCTATCAACGATGAAATGACCATCTTTGATCCCGAAAATCCTTCAGGTGAATTTTATGTTTGTATCCTTTTCTTGGTCTAACTTATTGTATTGCTCAGGTCTTCCTGTTTATGCACGGGTTGATAAGGTGACGGATCTCAGAAGCGGGGCACGCAGACTCTCTTTGATCGTTCCTTACTGGATTTACAACTGCAGCGGGTTGAACTTATCTTTTCTGGACGGGGAAGTGGACGTACATGTCGCCAAAGAGCAGAGCCTTCCTGATACATACAGCGCCGGAGGCACAGCAGCTGCGACGGAAGCTCAGGGTATGCAGTCACTTATCGCGACTTCCACCGGCCGAAATCAATCTGGCCGAATGCTCTCGCACTTGCCTTCGTGCAAAATTTTTACTCCAGCGGCAGAAACATCACCAGCAGCCGCTGACAGTCATTGCAACGATTCCGTTCTGCCGCTTGCACGCATATATTCTCCCACTACTCGCGAAGTTGGTGAAAGCAAAATGCGGTTACGTGCTGCTCAACTTCTGGAGTCTACCACACCATTTTGGTCGCAACCATTTCTACTCGATCCACCGGGCGGGAATGCTCCTATAGTCATTCCCAAACCGACTGGTAAAGGGGCATACGTTCTTTCGATCACCTCTATCCCTGCAATGGGAAGCTGTTCAGGGAAAACTAAAACCGTAACTTTCAGGCCAAGGTAAACCACGCATAAGCTCATTATCACGTCAACTCTATTTTTTTTTACTTTTTCAGATTTGTTCTGGCAAACGCATCTCGACAAGATATCTGTTTTAAGCAGCATGGCACTGATATTTTTTATCCCCTAGCTGTTGGACAAAACATTAACGTCCACTGGAGTGATACAACCAGGTCATAACATTTTGCAGTGTAGATGGAAACTTATCATTTTTTTCTTGTGCAGAACTCTGCTGTTGTCTTTGCGGTACAACGAGCACGGCTGGGATTGGTCTGGCGGATTTTCACTTGATCGGCTTGGAGACACCCAAGTTAAAGTTTACAACCATTTGACTGGTGTGAAAGAGATGCTTCGGGTGGTGGTCAGCGACGCAAATGCCGCGGGTGACAGCATTGGTTCGGGAAATGACAGGCTCGGGACGTTCTATATCATCGTGACAAATGATGAAACAGGCTTCATGCCTTATCGAATCGACAACTTTTCGAAGGAGGTTTGTATGCTGGCTTGTGTCGTGTTTAGCTGTGTTTATGTTCTCTGTTTTTATATCAGAAGCTGAGATTCTACCAGAAGAAGTGCGAGAAAACTGAGAACGTGTTGCAGCCTTATAGTTCGTGTGACTATGCTTGGGATGAGCCTTGCCTGCCTCCACAGCTTGTCATCGAGGTAAAGCTTTCTAGTCTTCACTACTATCTCTCAGCATTGTTTTTCTGTCTTGATTCCCGTTGTAGGTTCCAGGCGAAGGAACTCTTGGAACATATCCACTGGACGTTGTCAAGTCTTATCCGTCCATCCAGTTCCATGCTTCTGGACAGGTTTGTAACACAATTTAATATCACTGTTTGCGATCAAATGGGATTTACAGAAACCAGAGGGCCGCTTTGTTGTTTCTGTGCATGCAGAGGCTTCAAGAAGAGTAAGCAATTTTGTAATATCCATCTATTCATTTGACTTGCATATATCAGGTCCTTAGCGTTGTCGACTTACTTCTCCATACCACAAAGGACTTAAGAATGCTAAATCCTCGCATAGAAGAGACTTTCAGAGATTCCAGAAAGGGTTCTTCACAAGATTTTTCTTTGAAACTGGCATCTATCGCAATCTCGCTTGTGGACACCACTCCCCAGGTACTGCTCTATGTGTGTCGCTACTGATTATGACTCGAAAATCATTGGCAGGAACTTGCTTTGGCATCAGCGAGAGGCTTTGAGTTGCAGTTTTTCCAAACTCAGTTGGAGCAGAAGATGAAAATGGAAATCGCATTGCTCCAAGTCGACAACCAACTCCGCCATGCCATTTATCCCGTCCTACTTTCTACCGCGAAGTCTTCGGGCATCTTGATGAGAGACATAATAAGCAGTGAATGGAACTCGTCTCGACGGTTAGCACAGGAGAAGAGCGAGAACCCCGCACTCTCCGCTATTGTCTCAAAATGGAGGCATCCAATCGGCTCGGTTCATTGCTACCAATGCATCTACTTGAGGTACTGAGTTGTGCGAGCATTGTGATATTTCTTATAATGTGTTATCTTACAGCATTGCTCCATTACGTCTACAGTTGGAAGAACGCAACTTAAGCTGCCTGTTGGAACTTTTCAAAGGTCTTTTTGTTGGAGGGTCTGCTACGGGAACCGAGAAATCTATGTCTTTCAAGTTACAGCGCTCCGAATGGGGTAGTTCTTCAAACGTTCTGAGCAGCTTGAGATTCGTCGAGACGATGGAGCCTATTGAGTCTTACAAAACATGGCCCGATAATGCCGCAGTAGAGCCTGCGAAAGGTCCGACACAGAAGCTCATCATCTCTGTCAAGCAGAGGAGGAAGGTCTACGTTGAGGCCTTTCATATCGACCCGCTGGAGCTTACTGTGAGGTAAAAACACTGAGATTCTTTGCAAGTTGAACATTGTTTTTGAAAGTTCCCTTTTCTTATGTGCAGCTTTTCAAGCATTCCCTGGCTTCCGAAGGAGAGCCGTGGTGTAGCTGCACAGTCCCTGTTATGGGTGACAGGATCGTTGGTACAGGTATTCTCTTTTGTTTTCATGCTGTAAAGCAAGCTTTTTAACTCTTAAAATCCCACAGAGACGTCTGATAGCTTTGGCCGATGTGGAAGGAGCACCTATTCGTCTTCGTCATTTAACGTTGGCACATCCCATGGCCAATTGGAACTCAATCCTAGGAATCATACAGCGTCACTATACTCGCCAGCTGCTTCACGAACTCTACAAGGTTTGCATTCTCTTTTCTTTTCGTTGCTACGTTCTGTTTCATATGTTGCATTCTTCCAGGTTCTTGGCTCGGCGGATGTTTTCGGGAATCCAATGAGCTTTTTGAGAAGCCTTGGATCTGGTGTGTGGGATTTCGTTTACGCTCCTGCCACAAGCATCAGACAGGTAAAAGTTCGCCACTTTGCTCATACTAGTTTCTGTCCATTAAGCATAGCTCGAACTGCAGAATCCGGGACAAATTGTACAGGGTGTTACAGTAGGAACGAGGAGTTTGTTTAGGAACACAGTTTTTGCATTTAGCAACGCAGCCACGCAAATGAGCAAGGCAGCTCGCAAGGTTCGTGGTTTTGTCTTTGCTTAACTGTTTCTTACGTTATTGATCATTTGCTACAGGGAATGGCGGCTCTGGCGCTTGATCAAGACTACATGAACGAAGGCGAGAACCAGTGGTCTCGAGACAGCAGCATTGTCAACGAGTTTCTGGAGGGATTGACAGGTCTACTCCAATCCTCCGTGAGGGGCGCAGAGAGGCATGGAATTCCTGGCGTCTTTTCAGGTTGGATATCCCAAGTCGGTTCTAAAAACCTCTTAACACTGCGTCTTTTTTCGTAGGAATGGCTGTTGGTGTGATAAGAGCCGTGGCCAGACCTGCGGCGAGTATGCTCGAAGTGGCTGGAAAAACAGCTCAAAGCATCCGAAACAGCAGCCAGCCTTCCCAGCCTAGAATCATGCGCCTCAGGCTTCCTCGACACCTCGAGCCAGGCTCGCCACTTCTCCCATATTCGTGGAACGAGGCACTTGGCACGGCGGTTCTGCGAGAAGCCGACGATGGCCGACTCAGAGAAGAGGTAACTTCGTGTAGAAAAAAGCTTGAAACTTAGTGCTTTTGTTCTTCTCTGCAGACATACATAACATGCCAGCCTCTCTTCGAGCGCGGCGTGTTCGTTCTCCTCACGGAGAACTTGCTCATCCAAGTCAAGAGCACCAGCCGGGAGGAGCTGGAGTCGAGCGGCTGCGAGTGGAGCCTGCTGTCGGAGAACAACGTGGAGGACATTTTGTACATGTATCGGGAGGAAAACAATCTGGACGTGCTGTTTTGCTCGCCAAACGCGCTGCTGGCGAGCAAGGTAAGCCAGCAGTACAGGGGTGGGAGCAGTAGCAGCAGTAGCAGCAGCAGCAACAGATTTGCGCCGCCATCACCGTTCAGAAACGTGACGCTGCGTCTCAACTCTTGCGAGTCGACGGAGGAATTCCACTCGACACTGGTACACTTGCTGAGACGCAAACAGACGACGCGGCTCATAGCCTCTATGCGAAGAGAATAAGGCTTCCGACATGAAGTTTGATGCCTGTAATCTTCTCTGAAAGAAAATTTATAATTTTTGTCTTGGCAAAAAATTGGCCAGCAAGTGCTGTGCTGCTTGGTAAAAGTCAAGTTGAAATCTAACATTTTCCTGCCCTTTGCTGGAGTTCTTGTTAAAATAACAGGAAATTTTATTAAATATCTCATATAATTCAACAAAAAAAATTTTAAATAACATTAAATTGGTCAAAACAAATAGTATATTTAATTATATTTAAACATTGTAAGTGCATGGAATATGGAAAGGGAATACAGAAATGTGCATATCAATTAACCCAAAAACCCTAGCTTATATACAGGAGCGAGTGGTCCGGATTGAAACCAATCCGACGGCTACCAAAATCCACTACGCTAATATTAGTATACGGCATCGTAGCCGTACACTTGGCCCTCACATCATCCCCTCCTCTCGAAATAATGGAAGGCCGTCAGGGTTCTCTTGTAGATGGGCCGGGATCTGGAGGAACGTCAGGAGGAGGCATCGGTGGATCTGTAGACGGTATTAACTGCTCCTGATCCCTCTGTATGAAGCGTTTTAACCGCTGCACATGCACAATCTCTGGAGGATTAGTCTGCTGAACGTTATGCTGAACCTCATAAACTTGTGGTCCAACTTGCCGCAACACCCGATACGGTCCTTTCCACTGCGCAAGGAGCCCCTTAGATAAACCACGTACCGTAAGATGGGGAAAACGGACTAACACCAAATCATCCACTTTGTACTCCGCTGGTGGACGATGATGGGAATTGTAGCGCCGTTGTTGTCCCACTTGTACGCGGCCTAAGTGTTCAGCAGACTCTGCTCGGACAAGTGGAAGAATGCTTGTCAAATATTGATCCCATGACCTAGCATCAGGAGCTCGTGGCAATCGCGAAGGTAAACCTAGCTCTGTTAGTAATATTGGATCATGACCATATAGAAGTTTATATGGTGAAGCACCAACAGAACTCTGCACCCCTGTGACATAAGCATACCGAAGAGACGGCAAATAACCATCCAAATCCGAATGTTGAAAGTTCACATACTTCGCAATCATCTCTTTGAATGTCCGAACGAGCCGTTCCACCAGACCGTCTGATTGTGGATGATAAGCACTCGTAAAAGTGTGGCGTATCCCCAACCGAGATGTCAAAACATGAAATACCTCAGCCATAAATGCAAGACCATTATCCGAAAGAATCCGTTCTGGACAAGAATGCTGGAACACCACTCGATTGAGGAGGAAGTATCCAACAGCAGTTGCAGAGGCACTAGCAAGAGCACCAACTTCCACCCAACGAGTCAAGTAGTCAGAAGCAATAATAACATACTCATTGCCAGCAGTCGATCGCGGAAAAGGTCCCATAAGATCAAACGCCACCAACTCAAACGGACGAGAAACTGCGATTGACTCCAACCGTCCTTCCGCAGCACAAGGGGGAGTATTACGAGCTTGGCACCAAACGCAGCTACGCACATACCGGATAATATCACGTCGCATCTCTGGCCAATAGAAAGATCTGCGCAACTTCTCGGTGACACGACGGTGTCCCATATGCCCACCTAGAATAGGAGAATCATGGTAGGCATGGAGAAACCGCGGAATAAACACCGAAGGCACCACCAGCCGTAAATGAGCATCAGGATCCGTCCCCACAAAATAAAGAAGGCCATCTTCAAGGCGATATTGAGAATGTAAATGCCGAAAAGGCAAGTCATCAGCAAGTGATGTAGGATTCTCAAACCCATCTCGAAGCCTTCGAATCCACGGCTCAATCTTTTGAGCCTCGCGAACCTCATCCAGAGAAGGTAGATCTTGCTCTACGCCCTGTGGACACTGAACGTCAAGGACAGCAACCGCCGACGGCACAGAATCCTCATCTAGAAAATCCACAGATGCTGGAACAACAGGTTCATCAGAAACATGAGAAGTGAGTGGAAAAGGAAGAGGAGCTCAAGAAAGGGCATCAGCATCAGCCATAGAACTCCCTGGGCGATGAACAACATCGAAATCATATATCTGAAGCTTCAAAGCCCATCGAGCCGTACGACCAACCAGGTTCTTCCGCTTCAATAATGAAGTAACAGCAGCATGGTCACCTTCAAGTAACGTCCGAGAACCATGTAGATAGGCATGAAGTTTCTCGAAACCCCAGACTGCTGCTAAACACTCCTTCTTCGTCGTGGAGTAGTTCATCTCCGCTGGTTGTAATGTACGGCTTATGTATGCAATGGGATGGCGCTGACCAGGCACACTCGAGCTCTCTTGCATCAACACACCTCCAAGACCAATGTCAGAAGCATCCACGCGCAAAATAAAAGGTCAAGTGTAGTCAGGATATGCCAAAACCGGAGGAGTCGTCAATAGCTCTTTGAGATTCACGAACGCCCGCTCACAATCGGGAGACCAGATGAAAGATGACGTTGATGACTTCAGCAATGCTCGCAATGGTAAAGTGCGATCGGAAAGATGATCCACAAAACGACCGAGATACTGCACCTTACCCAAAAAGTGCTGCACATCATTCACACACTTCGGAGTAGGGAACTTTAGAACAGCCACAAGTTTGTCAGGATCAACTTGCAAACCCTCACGAGAAATACGGTACCCAAGATAAGTTGTGTCTTTGGACCCAAACACGCACTTCGACCGCTTCAGCTTTAAACCAACGTCGCGTAGCCGATCCAACACTTTACAAACATCACGAACATGCTCCTCCCACGTCCCCTCCGAGTGGATCAAGACATCATCAATGAAGTCAGCCGTCACCTCTGGCATATCGCAAAGAACCTCGTCCATCATTCGCTGAAAAGTTGCTGGAGCATTGTTCAAACCAAACGGCATCACCAAAAACTCGTACAAACCAAATGGTGTACGAAAAGCAGTCTTAGGAATATCGTCTTCAGCCATCGGTACTTGCCAATACCCAGAAGCAAGATCTAGCTTGGTGAACCAACGACTTCGCCCCAGACGATCCAAGAGATCAGCAGTGTGAGGAAGAGGGTACACGTCCGGGATCGTCACTTCATTTAACGGACGATAGTCGATGCAGAAACGAATACTCCCATCAGGCTTCATCACAAGATGAGGTTCACATGCCCAAGGACTCCGCGACTTCCGAATAACACCCTTCTCCAACATCTCCTTGACGTTTGCACGTAAAATCTTGATCTCCTTGGGTGACCAACGACGAACAGGAACCTTGATTGGACGAGCATCCCCGGTTGGAATGGGATGACGTGTGGCAATCTTGGCCCCAGACGATAGGTCAAATTCAAAGAGATCAGAATACTCCTTCATGAGCTGATCAACAGCTGCAACACAAAGATCATCGGAGGGATCAGAAAAGGGAAGAGCAGAACAAGATGGAAACACAAGAGGAAATAATGGTGGAACAAAAGTAATGGAAGCAGAGGTAGAAGTAGAGGGACGAAGAGGTACAGAAGTGAGAGGAATGGATGAAACATAAGGAAGTATGAGACAAGGGGGAAAAGCCTCAAAGTCACACTTGGCATGATTGTGCTGCAACCAATCCATACCAAGAATGAGGTCAAAAGCTTGACTCGGCACCACCCGCAACGACTGCAACTCAAGCTCGAGATCGCCCACACGCACAACCAGGTCCGCCTCATCTCGTGCACATGCATGTGTACGGCCGTTGCCATAAAGAATGAAAACTGGATCCGCCGCACGACGCAAGTGTAGACGACAACGTGTGGCAACAGGTCGAGCAATAGAAGATAAACTCGAACCTGTATCAACCAACACGGAGAGAAGAATAGGAGACCTCTTGTTATAAAAACGAGCTTGGAAAGTAAACACTGGATGAACCGGTGCCGAGTGAACCCCTTGATGATACTCCCAAAAGAAAGATGGAGGGGTCACTAACTTATTCGCGCAAGGTCCCTCCATTACTCGCGCGACTCCTCGTTTCCCGAATGCACCTCGGTATCCAAACCTTCCACCGCAGCAGCACCAACGGGACGTTGCTGACGCCAAGGTCTCCACCCAAGAAATGGAGGTCGCCAATCCGGAAAGCGCCGACAACGCCGATAAGTATGACCAACTTCATCACACGCCCAGCAACGAATGTCACGGCCACGACCACGTCCTCGCCCTTGTCCTTGGACTCGAGTAGCAGCAGCATCAACCTCCATGGGAACAGGACCATCACTCATAGGAAGTGGAGCTGAAGGACGTGTAGCAAGAAGTGGAAGAGGCGACGTCTCATAACGTTGTGCCAAGCGAAGAGCATCGTCAAGAGTGGCAGGAGCAAGTGCATGCACAAGTCCGACAAGATCTTGACGAAGTGCTGGCCACAGCATTCCTAGCTTGATCCGCTCCGACATATTCTGCTCCGCACGAAGCAAAAGACTTCGGAAACGAACGCCAAATTGCATCACCGACTCAGATGGCCCTTGGCGAAGACGATGCAATTGTTGGAAGGCATCATCACAATCGTCGGCGTGTCCGAAGGCGCGTTTGAAGACGTCCGGAAGAACACTCCAATCGCCACGAGTAGCTGCGCTCAATCCATTGTACCACTGCAATGCCGTCCCTTGAAGACATGTGGGGAACTCACGCAAACGCCGAGCATCATCCCAAGAATGATATGTGGCAATCACCGTGAAGTGATCGAACTAATGGTACACATCATCCCCAGGATTCCCACGAAAGAACTCCGGCCGAACGCGAGGATTGGCACCAAAAGCAGGAGGAGTTGTACCATGTGCCGTGAACGCCGCCATCAATTGAGTTTGGTTGTTCAATTGCAGGCGCATAGCATCAAGCAATTGAACCAACTGCTGCTCTAGAGTCAAAGGAGGAGATTGCGGATCGGCCATGAAAATGAATGAGAAAGAAAGAGCAAAAGAAGAGAAATGACAAAAAGCTAGAAAGAAATGGTAGATCTAGACAATGCAAAAAGCTAGATCTAAACCAAAATCCTGAAAGGAAAGAACAAAAGAAAGGAAATGGAAAAAGCTAGATCTAGACAATGCAAAAGCTAGATCTAAACCGAAATCCCAAATCCAAGCACTCCCCAGGGACAATCAAAGGTGCCCCTCACCTCCACCAATGTAAGTGCATGGAATATGGAAAGGGAATACAGAAATGTGCATATCAATTAACCCAAAAACCCTAGCTTATATACAGGAGCGAGTGGTCCGGATTGAAACCAATCCGACGGCTACCAAAATCCACTACGCTAATATTACTATACGGCATCGTAGCCGTACACTTGGCCCTCACAACATTAAATATCCAAAATAAATTATTTACATTTAATAGTTTAAGAAAAGTGATTAAAACTTTTATATTTAATATTTTATAAATTATTTATAATTCACTAATGAATAAAACATACCAAGCTAAACCTAGAGACCAAGTTTTTCAAGTTCAAGATGGTGCTCAAGTTTTACATGACTTTGTAATATTTTATTTTATTATTATAAATTTTAAAAATTTATGATTTCACCCTATATTGTTATTTTACTATTTCTTATTATTAAATGTTTTGAATTCAAGTTCTTTATTGATATTTCTAGAATAAAAAATAGAAAAGAACAAGTGATTATTATAAAAAAAATTAAAAATTTATTTTAATAAAACTAATAAACTATAGATGTAAATCAGAATAGTAATTATATATTTAAGTATGAACACAATTTGTATTCATGTTTGAGTTGTAAATCACACATCCTCATCAAAACAATTATGATAGTTTTTGGATGATGTGTATAATAAAATTATAATATAAAAAACTAAAGCTTATTATGCTATATATTTGTAACAACTTTGTGTGATAATTACTCATGGTATGTATATTAACAAATATATCAGTTATAAATTAAAATTAAAATTTTAAAAATAAATAATATTTAATATTATATAAAATATGTTTGATTTGGTGTTTATTATTAGTTAATATTTTTATAATATTATATCTGGTAATTAATCCTTTTAATAAATTTTGTTTTAGAGAAAGAAATGATGTAATTAGAATACTCTAATTTTATTAACTAAAACTTTGTGAAACACTTTATTTTAAAACTAAAAATACTAATAAAATAATAGAATTTATTTTTTATAAAAATAATTAGAGCCAATAATAAAACTTAACTTATTAACCATTTCTGGGCTTAAAAATCAGTGTTCTATAAATTTGTGATTACCACATTTATATCTAATATATCAAGGTATATAAGTATATCTAATATAAGTATATGAAATTAATATTAATTAAATTTATTTTATCAGTAATTAAGATATGCACATTCATAATTACTGGTAAAATAAAATTAATTTGTATTCATCACTTTGAATATAAAATCTCTAAACCCTTACTTTTTGGTTTAATGTGGTCAAATCAGGTTAATAATTCAAATCCTAAAACAGATATAACATTCAAACAAGATTAGAATATCTCATGCTTTTCTACGCCCATTTTTCAGGATATGCTTGTTTCCTTAGCTGGGACTTACAAAATCTAGTCTTCATTGCCATTATTAGGTTGAGTTTTTGGCTTTGTTTCTTCAGTAGAAATTCGAATTTTTAGCATATGTCACATCTACAACAAAATTAAGCACAATCTTTCCAACGTGTGAGTCAGCTTCTACGATTTTCTTGGCTATGATGTCTTTAGCAAAATGTTCTATAATTTCCTGCACAGGCTTCCTCTAGTAATTCATATATTCATCTTGGGATTTAACGCATTTACATAATATGTTATCTTGAGTGGAATTCCAAGATTTCCCTCATTCTTTGCTAATATTACATACTAGCGTCCCAGAGCTGATTGCTCCTGGCACAGCCAGGCCATCAGCTCTGGGACAGCCAGACTGAGTGGAATTCCAGGATTTCTAGTGCCACCTGATGGCAACCATGGCAGTCCCACCCAAGGATCAAGCCTCCAAATCCCACCAATTCAATCACGTACAATATTGATCCCTCTTTTGAGCATCTCCTTGTGAAATGGGGAAAGAGCGTCTTCGAATCCAACATATTTGTAGCTAGAGAAGCATGCTTTTGGTCTACATTACTTAAACAATTTGTTGAGTTTGCAAAAAAAAGGTGGTTCATCAAAGCAAGAGATGGTAACAGAATGGCCTCACAATCCAAAGTAGAGTTAAAGAAAGAACTTGCATTGATCATTAAACAGTGTGGAATCTCAAAGCAGGACTCCTCTCTTCGCAAGTTAAATGCCCACATCTCGGATGACAATGGTAGGATTTTCAACACCTTTTTGGGAAACTTGCTTGTCCAGGCGTTTGGGAGGTGTGGGGACTTGAGCAGCGCACGCAGGGTGTTCGATAAAATTTGTTTCACGAATGTTTTCTCGTGGAATATTATGATTGCTGCATATGCCCAATCTGGGCATCTTGATGAAGCACAAGTGTTGTTCGAGAAGGCGGTTGCAAAGAATGCAACAACTTGGAACACTATGATAACAGCGTACTCGCAACAAGGTGATGTGAAAAAAGCAAAATCATTGTTTGATAGAATGTCTTGCAAGGACTCAATCTCTTGGAATTCTCTCTTGAGTACGTATGCCCGGAATGGGCATGGCGAGAGAGCTCTGGCTATCTTCAAGCTTATGGATTTGGAGGGTTTTCCTCCGACAGAGCTCACCTTCCTCGTCATTGTGGACGTTTGCGCAAACTACGTTGCAAAGAGAGATGGAAGAATCATCCACTCGTGCATCCAAAGCCATGGCTTACAAACCAAAGTGATGGTTGCAACAGCGCTACTCAACATGCATGCAAAGTTTGGAGACGTGGAAACTGCGAAGCATATGTTTGATACCATGCCAGAGAAGAATGAGATTTCCTGGAATGCAATGCTTGCAGCGTACTCTCAAAATGGTTACCTCCACGAAGCTCTCGATCTCTTCCAAAGGATTCAAAATCGAGATGTTGTTTCTTGGAACACTCTGATTGGGGCATACGCCAGCCACGGCTTGAAGAGAGAAGCTCTCACTGCGTTCATGGAAATGGAGAGTAAGTTTTCCATCGCTCCGAATGTTGTTACCTTCGTTAGCTTGCTGGGTGGCGTGAACTTTGATCTGGCGGAGGTAAAGTCGATCCACGCTAGAATTGTGAGCTCCGAGCTTCGATCCGAGATGAAAGTGGCTACAGCTCTTCTCGAGTCGTACGCTCGCTGTGGCAGTCTGGTGGATGCTAGGAAGATCTTCGACAGTATTCCTCGCAGCGACACGATTCTCTGGAATGTGATGCTCGCGTCTTATTCCTCCCTGGGTGATTCCAAGCAAGCCATTTACCTGTTTCGGATGATGAGCATTGAGGGCCTGATGCCAAACGATCTCACGTTCACAGTCATTCTCTCGGTGTGTAGCCACGCGGGACTCCTGCGGAACAGTCTCGAGTTTTTTAGCTTCATGATAAACGGATGTGAAATAAAAGCTTCCGAAGAACATTACCACTGCTTGAGCGATCTGTTTGGAAGAGTAGGATGGGTGAGTGAGGCTCGCGACTTGTTTAAGCAGCTCCCTGATAACGTTGCTTGGACATCTCTGGTCGCTGCCTGTAAAATCCATGGAAACATTACAAAAACATGAAGCTTTCAAATACGATGTAAGTTACCTGGATGTATGGGATTGCGGTGGAGCTTTGACGAAGCTAGCCAGCAACTAAGTTGGACAGTAGCACGTAAGAGCTCGAACACTCGAAGCCAAGTTCCAGCAGACTCCTTGCAGCCTCGACCCCTCTCTTCGTCTCTCCATGCAGCTTGCAAGCGCCCAGTAACGTTGTCCAAGTCACAGGCCTGGGAGTGAAAGGCATGGCCATAGCCAGAGCTTCCGCTTCTCGAGCCCACCCAGCTCTGCTCAAGACGTCCACCAAGCACTCGTAGTGATCGAGCATTGGCTCGATGCAGTAGTCACCAGTCATGGACCTGAAGTTCTCCATCGTTGAGTCGGGGCTCTCGCTGGTAGCCATCAAAACGCTGATGAAGGTAATCCCGTCTGGCATCACTCCTTCCTGGACCATTCTCCTGGAGAGTTCTAGAGTTTCATCGGCTTGAGAACGATGGGAGTACGCAGTGATAATGGACGTCCACGAGACGTAAGTCCTGAAAGTTCCCATCTCCTCGAACACGTCCCGAGCTATCTGGATCTTCCCACACTTTGCGTACATGTTCATAAGTCCTGTAGCTCCAAACACCCCCAGTTGGACTTTTCTCTCCTTGATCTGCTCGTGGATAGCTCTTCCTTCGGCTAAAACTCCAAGAGTGGCACAGGCTCCAAACACAGTCGAGTACAGAATGTCGTCCGACTCGACGTCTTTCATCGCGTAAAACAGATCGAGCGCTTCTCTAGACAGTCCTCGCTGCTCGTAAGCCGAGATCATGAGCGTCCAAGTCACCACCGATCTCGCTTCCATGCCGTCGAAAATCTCTCTGGCCTGCTGGAGCTCACCACACCTGGAATACATGCTCAGCAGTCCGTCCGCGACAGGCCTGAGCCTCACGTAACCATTGTCTGTCACGATCGAGTGGATGGTCCGTCCGTCTCTCAAGCTCGAGCACGAACTTAGCACCAGGCCAAACGTTACAGCCTCGGGCTTCCATCCCTCTAGCTGCATTCTCTCCATGGTCTCGAGAGCTTCGTCACCTCGGCCGTTCTTCACGAGAGCCGCAACCATCGAGAGCCAGGGGCCGGGACAAGGCCACGAGTTCTTCCCGAAAACACCTCCAGCAAGGTCCAGCCTTTGGCACTCGCTGTACATGTTGATAAGCGATACGTTAACCTCCACACTCGCCACCAGCTTCTTCTTCGTACTCAAGAGCCTGTGAATTTTCCTGCATTCGTCAACTTCCCCAAGTATGGAGCATGCGTAGAGGGCTGTGCTGAAAGTAACTTCACCCATTTCCACCTCCTGCTGCTCTGCCATCTGATAGAAAAGATCGACTGCCTTGCGAGCCTGTCCGTTCTTCGCGTAAGCACTGATCATGGCGTTCCACGAGATTTCGTCCCTTTCGTCTCGAGTGTCAAAGATGTCCTTGGCAGCTTCCAAGTTTCCACACCTCCCGTACATACTCATCAGCGCGTTTAGAACTCTCACGTCCGTTTTACACTCGTCAGCCTTGATGTCCAACTCAATCAACTTTCCCTCCTCCAAATCCGCCACACCCGAGCAAGCGCCAAGAGCACTGCAAAAGGTGGCAGCTTCGGGCCGAATACCTTTGTGAACCATTTTCTTGTAAAGCTCGAGAGCTTCCTTCCCAAGTCCTCTTTGTGAAAGTGCCGAGATCATCACGTTGTAGACCACCACGTTCTTTTCTTCCATTTTGTCAAACAGTCCCCTCGCGAAGTCTAGCATCCCGAGCCTGACATACAAGGTCACCAGCGCGGTTTGCAAGATCACTGTTTGCCGAATGCTCGCCTTGACAATCTCGGAGTGGATGGTCGTTCCCTTCGTGACGTCACTGAGATCTGAGCACGCATGGACAACCGTAGCATATGTAGAGCTCGATGGTTTTATCCCTGTGGACTTCATCTTCTCAAAAAGATGAAGAGCGTCTCGGCTTCTTCCCTGGTAGACATAGACCGCCATCATAGAGTTCCAAGTCACCTCGTTTTTCAGCTCCATTCCATCGAAAATCTGCCTCGCAGTCTCCAAATCTCCACACTTTCCAAACATGTTGACAGCAGCAGTATCGACAACCAAGTCTTTTAAATGCTTCCCACGCGCGTAGATTTTCCTGCCTTCTTCAAGCTCTCCCACGTTTGAGCACGCACCGAGAATGCTGGAGATCGTCACCCCGTTTGGTTCCAGCTCCATTCTCTTGTATAGTTTCAGTGCCTCTAAGTGATGCCCATTCTGGGCATACCCGACGATCATCGCGTTCCATACTCCCAGTTCTCGCTTGGAGCTCTTCTCAAAGATTTCTTTAGCCTTCTCCAAAGCCTTGCACTTGGAGTACATGCTCACCAGGGCCTTCTGAACGACTGGATTGTTTGCAAGCCCAGAGTTAACAGCCTGCTCGTGAAGTGCTTTGCCTCGTTCTAGATCCCCGAGCCCGCGGCACAGAGCAAGAACTCTCGCTAAAGTGGATCCGTCAACCTGTTGTTCCTGAGAGACCATCTGATCGAAAACATCGAACGCTTCTGTGGTGGTATCCCTTTGCTGTGCGTAAGCTCTGACCATGAAGTTCCAAGACGAAGCTTGCCTGCTGGGTAGCTGGTCGAAGGTGGCCTTTGCATCTTGAACGCTTCCACACCTTCCATACATCTGGACGAGCAGATCACCCAGTGCTTGATTCCCCCCATACCCAGTCGAAACAATATGCTGGTGGACTTGCCTGCCATGAGAGAGCGACCTGGCATTGCCGCACTCTCGAATCAGTGTGTTGTAAGCACCGAAAAGCTTTCCTGGCTCGTGCTGGTGTAGCTGCTCGACAGCTTCGTCCAGTGTCCTCCAGCATCCCATCTAAGTAAACGTCATATGATTGACCTTGCAACCTGTTCCACAGTGAAGTTAACGATTAAAACTATCAACTTGATACGAACTTACAAGTCCTGGTGATTCCAACACTCCCAGAACACACATCCGCCTTTGGCAGTGTTATAAAAACAAATGCTCCAGGCCGGAAGCGTCCGTCTGCAAATACAACAAAGCATCACCAAGAGAAGAGAAAACAAACAAAGACATACCTTGCTGCGGCTGTAAATGTTCCAGAGCAACACGTAGGAAGAACTGCTGCCCGGTTCCAGACCAGCAGCAACTTCGGCATAGCGTGACCCTCTATCGAGATCAGCTTGCACCTCGGAAGAGCCGAGCAAAGTAGTCCAGCCCATGGCTGGAGGCTCATACGGCATACTGTGGACGAGCTCTTCAGCACTCTCAACTCGTCCGGCTCGAGAAAGAAGATCGACCATGCAGAGATAATGCTCGGTGTCGTGGGCCACTCCAAACTCCATCTCCATAGACAGGAAGTGGCTCCTTCCTCTGTCGAGCAGGCCCGCATGGCTACACGCGAGTAGAACGCAGGCGAAAGTGACATAGTCCGGGTCGACACCGTCCTGTACCATCTCGCCGTGCAAGCTGAGAACTTCGTCCACGTCTCCATGGTGTGCATGCCCGACTATGATCGTGTTCCACGAGAACGAGTCCCTCCTTTGGAGATTGCTGAACATGGTGTTTGCGATGGCGAGGCAGCCGCACTTCGCGTACATGTTGAGCAGCGAGTTTTGAAGAAAGAGGCAGTTTTGGAGCGTCTCCGTTGCCTGTATCCTCGAATGTATAGCTTTTCCTTCTTGGAGAGCACCGATCCTCGAGCACGCTGCTAAGGCCCCGGCAAGTGTGATTTCACTCGGCTGAAATCCTTCTGAGACCATCCTTAGGTACAGATCTAGAGCTTCTCTATCGTAGCCGTGTTGGATGAATGCTCCCACCATTGCGGACCAAGTAACAGCATTCTTCCTTCGCATCTTCTCGAAGTAGCTCATGGCGGTCTCCAGTTCTCCACACTTCGCATACATGTTGACAATCGCAGTGTCGAGGAAGACGTCCGTCCTGATCTTGCTCTCCGTTATTCTTGAGTGTATCTCTACTCCTTTGGCTGATCCACCATAGCTAGTGCATGCTCCAAGAGCACCAGCATAAGTTATATCATCTGGCTGGACCCCCTCTTCTTTCATCAGCTCGTATAGTTCTAGAGCTTCCCTGCCGCGTCCACTCTGAGCATAAGCAGCTATCATGGAGTTCCAAGAAACCACGTTCTTTCTATACTTGAGCTTGTCGAAGATATCTCTTGCGGCCTCTAAATTTCCACACTTGGCGTACAAGCTCAAAAGCGCAGTCCTTCCTTCCTCAATTCCCATAGAGGTTGCCTGTTCCTCCACCGCTCTGCCTTTCTCAAGCGCCTGGAGGCTTGAGCACGCTCCAATAACACTGACGAAAGTTCTGGCATCCGGCTTTACACCCTCCAAACTCATCTGATGGAAAAGTAGAAGCGACTTGCTGGCCTGGCCGTGCTGAGCATACGATGAGATCATCGCGTTCCACGCAGTCACGGACTTCTTCTCCATCCTATCGAAGTTACTCCTCGAAGCCTCCAGCATGTCGAACCTTGCGTACATGGTGACTATTGCCGTCTCCAAAACCTCACTTGCCTTGCATCCGCTCGCCAGGATTCTCTTGTGAATAGCTCGAGCCTCTTCCACTGCTCCCAAGTTGACGCAGGCACTCAGCAAGTGGATGAAAGTTCTCTCGTCGGCTTGAACGCCTTCAGCCTCCATCAATCCGTATAAATCTAGTCCTTGCCGATTGAGAAGCTTGTCGTCAGCTTGGGAGTACGTTGCGATCATCACGTTCCAAGAAATCACAGTCTTCTCGTTCATCCCATCGAACATCTTCCGAGCTAAGTCGACTTGGCGGCACTTGGAGTACATGTTGAACACCGCAGTTTCCACCACCAAGTCTTTGCCCATCCCACACGCAGAAGCATGCTCGTGGATCCTGATGCCTTCGTGTAGATCTTCCAAGGCGCAGCAAGCACTGAGGATGGTGAGATAGCTGACTTTGTCGATCCGAACGCTCTCGGCCTTCATCCTTTCAAAAAGCCCAAGAGCCTCTCGAGCTCTCCCGTGCTGAACAAGCCCCGAGATCATTGCATTCCACGGCGAAGGATCCACCGACTGGATCCCGTCAAAAACTCTTCTGGCACTCTCCAGCACTCCACACTTGGAGTACATGTTGATGAGAGCAGCCGCCAGCGCTGGATCCGACTTAAACCGGCTCCTCGACACCCGAGCATGAACTTCCTTCCCAAGTTCTAGCAGCTCCATCGCCGAGCAAGCCCCGAGGATGCTCGCGTAAGTGATAGAGTCGGGCTCCACGTCCATCTTCCGGAAGAGCTCCAGCATCTCCTCACCGTGACCGTGCTGGGAATACGCCACCACCATCGAGTTCCAGGATATGAGATCCTTGTCCTCAATGCTATCAAACACCTTTCTCGCGGATCTCAAGTCCCCACTCCTCGTATAGGCCGAAACGAGCGAGTTCTTCACAACCACGTTGCTGTGGAAGTCGCTGGCGGCGATGGATGCTTGGATCGTATCGAGCTCTTCTCTGCCCGAGCAAGAGCTAGCGACACCAGAGAAGGTCACTCCATTCGGCCGGAATCCCTCGAGCAGCATTCGGTGGTAGAAATGAACGCACTCCAGGGAATGCCCTGAGTGGGCAAATGCTGTGATGATCGAGTTCCATGATACCACGTCCCTCTCCGGCATCTGATCAAAAACCCGGACTGCCAGATCCAAGGCGCCACACTTCGCAAACATGCTGATTGCTCCATTCTGCAATTTGATGTCGTGCTTGAGATGAATCGAAGAACACAATCGCTCGTAAACAGCCATACCTTCGCCGAGGCTCCTCAGCCCCGCGCACACGCGCAGCGCCAGCACGAACGTGACCTTGTCCGGCTCCGCCTCCATCCTCTTGTAGAGATCCAGCGCGCGGCATCCATCCCCGATGCGATCGTACTCCCCGATCAAGATATTCCACAGCACCGCCCGGTTCTTGACGGCGATCGCATCGAAGACGCGCCACGCGCCCTCCAGATCCCCGCATTTGACGTAGAGATGGACGAGCAGCCCTGCGATGTAGGAGCTCTCGCCGTGCCCCGCGATCACGACCTGTGCGTGGAGCCGCCTGGCAAGATCCAGGGACCCCGAATCACAGCAGCGGCGGATGAGATCGGCGTAGGAATCCGCGAATTTCACCGTGAGATGGCCCTGCTCGATCTGGTTGAGCACCGATTCCAGCGCCTCGCTGGAAAATATTCTCGCAGAGCTCGAGTGGATCCAGCGGCGGCGGAGGAAATCGATGCTGGCGGTGGCGACGAGCAAGCGCTTCCACGGCATTCGATCGCCGCGCCGCGATCATAGCCTCGAGAAAGTTTCCCCCCGTTAAAACTAAAAGGAAGAAAATTTAGGGTTCTTCGTTGTTTCTAGGGTTTGGCGCTCTCGAGAGGCTCAATCCACTCGATCGTGGATTGGTACGCTTGGTCATGAGATAATCTCCACCTCTGGGCTGAATTGAGGTGTTTTGCCTCTCTTGTTCTCCATGACCATGGATGCTGCTAGCAGATCAAAGGAGGATGTTTCACTGCCTAAAGGTAAAATTTCTCAACGAAGTGCTTCAAAATTTTTGCTTAGCCCTTTGGTTCTAAAAAATTTCCTTTTTTCTTCCAGCTACGATGACGAAGATCATCAAAGAAATGCTGCCACCGGAAGTTCGAGTGGCACGAGACGCTCAGGACTTACTTGTAGATTGCTGTGTTGGTAAGAAAAAATTTTCCTCTCGTTTTGCTTTCTTGCTGGTTTTGAGCTAAGTTTTTGCCTGTCCAGAGTTTATCAATCTTATCTCGTCCGAGTCGAACGAGATTTGCAACAAGGAAGAAAAAAGAACTATTGCTCCAGAGCATGTTCTAAAAGCTCTAGAGGTAACGCGATTTAACTTTCTTCGATTCTCTAACTTTTCTCCTGTACAGATTCTCGGATTTGGAGAATACATTGAAGAAGTTCATGCAGCGTATGAACAACACCGAAACGAAACTTTGGTACAAGCTTTTCTTTTCTCTTTTTCTTTTGTTCTTCTCTTCTCGCTTGACTCCTATTCTTTTCCACAGGATTCTCCAAAAGCTGGAGGCAAATGGGGTAAAGAAGCAGGCTCGGGGATGACGGAGGAGGAAGCCATCGCCGCGCAGCAACGTATGTTTGCGGAAGCAAGGGCACGAATGAACAGCGGAGGAACACAAAGCTCTTAGTCACTTTGAGAAAGCTCTCCCTGTACCATATACACACACAACCATGGAGGTAAAAACAAAAGCTTTTCGTTACACTCCTCTCGATCCTCCAACGCAAGAGTTTGACAACAAGACATAAGCTGCCGAGTCCCAGGGATCCATCTCTCGAGCACTCCGCGACCCTCTCCCGGCGTCACCGTGGAGCGAACAAGCACCGAGCAGTGTCGACTTCCTCCCCGGTAAGTTTCCTTTCGAGAATCTCTGCGATAACTCTTCTGCTTCCTTGAGCTGGCCGGAGCGTCCGAGTAGATCCACCAAGCACTCGTAGTGTTTGGAGCTTGGTGGAATCTCACACTCGGCCATCATGGTCACGAAGAACTCGATCGATTCGTCCACCAGTCCGGCTCTACTGCAAGCAGCGAGGATCGACACGAAAGTGGTCTCGTTTGGGAGAAAACCATCCACGATCATCCTCCGGAAGATCTCCACCGCTTGTTTCCCGTGCCCGTGGTGGGAGTGTGCGGCCACGATCGCGCTCCACAGCGTCACGTCCCGGTTGGGCACTCTCACGAACATTTCCATTGCGGTATGCAAATGCCCCTTTTGGGTATATGCTGCGATCATAGCCGTCCACGACATCAGGCTCTTGAACGGCAGAGATTTAAACACATTTTGCGCTTCGGTGATATGCCCGTGCTGGGCATATGCAGTTAGCATGGCCGTAGATGCCACGATGCTATCAAACTCAAGCTCATCGTATAAATCTTTGGCCTCTACAAGATACCCATTTTGGGCATAACCTACGATCATATCTATGCACAAAGCTATGTTCTCCCTTCGTATGCTATCATAGATTTTCTTAGCTTCTGTAATGTTTCCATAATGTGCGTAGCCTAATATCATGCACCTCCAAGACGTGAAATTCGCCCATGGCATCTTATCAAACAAAACTCTGGCATTTTCCAGATGCCCAGTTTGGGCATATGCAAAAATGGTGATATTCCATGTCATTGTGTCATGCCGCGGTAACCTATCAAATAGTGCCTTTACTTTTAATATTTTGCCACTCTCAGCGTATCCCATCAACATCACATTTGCCGATACGATATTTTTACCTGGCAATTTGTCAAAGATACTCTCCGCTGTTTCTATTTGCCTGGCCTGGGCATACCCTGCCAGCAAGGCAGTCCACGTAATCACGTCATGCACGTGCATTCTGTCAAACAGCCTCTGTGCCTCCGCCAGCTGTCCGCTCGCGGTGTAGCTTCCAACCATCGCATTCCACGTGGCGATGTCCCTCTCGGGCATCGCATCGAATAATCTCCTCGCCAAGTCAACACGTCCCTCGCGGGAATATCCCGTTATCATCGTCGTCCACGATACCGTATCTTGTACGGGCATCATACGGAACAAGGCGGACGCTCTCTCGAAATTCCCAGCTTCGATGCAAGCCTGTATCATTGTGTTCCACGAGAGGATGTTCCTCTGCGGCATTCTCTCGAACAAATCTCTAGCCTTGTCCAAATCTTCATGCTGAGCACACGCAGCCAACATCGCATTCCATGAAGAAAGACTCCTCTCGGGCATCTGATCGAACAGTTGCTCTGATTTTAAGAGATCGCCATTCTCCGCGTGAGCCACCAGCATTGCATTCCACGAGATCACGTCCCTATGAGGCATCGTGTCGAAAATCTCGGTGGCTTTTTCGATATGCCCAGCTTGGGCATATGCTCCAATCATAGTCGTACAGGCAACAGGGCCTTTGTATGGCATTGCCTTAAGCACAGATTCAGCCTCTTCCAAAAACCCGCCTCCAGCGTAAGCTGAAACCATAGTATTCCACGCAAAGTCGTCCTTCTCCGGCATTTCATTGAACAGCAGCTCGGCCTTTTCAAAATGCCCTGAAACGGCATATGCTGATAACACGACGGTCCAGGACACAGAATCTCTCTGCGGCATTTTTTCCAGCATGTTTTGAGCCTCTCGAAGCTTCCCGTTCTGGGCATATGCAATCAAGACGTTGTTCCACGAGAATAAGTTCGGATTTCTTATCATGTCGAAGACACGACGGGCTTGCTCAGTTTCTCCACATTTCCCATACATTTCCACCAGCAAGTTATTGAGATATCGGTTCCTACAGTGCCTCCCAGCACTTACCTGTGCGTGAATTTCTTTCCCTCTGGAAAGGTCTCGGGAAATGGTGCACGACTTGACAATATCCACAGAAGACCGAAAATCAACATCCATAAGGCTCTGCCAAGGAATCGTTTGTATATGCAAGTGGAACTTCTCTATTCAATAGGTGGGTGTTGCAAGATTAGAGCTTATTATCTAAACTATATGAATATTTAAGAACTTGAGAGACAGAGCTGCCTACATCGCGATGGGTTCTTTGGTCTTACAGGACGATGATCGTCTCAGAATCATGGAGTTCGGCACAATGTGTGGCATTCCATCCGCTCTAAACGCAGTGATCAAGCTGGGAATTCCAGATATCCTTTCAAGTTCCCAAGACGCCCCCCTTTCTTCTGCTGAAATCATCGCCCAAATCCCGGCCTGTGGATCATCCGGAAGTGGAGCCAACTTGGACAGGATACTCCGAGTCCTGTCCAGCATTGGAGTCTTTCAAGAGTCTCTCCACGATGGAGGAATCAGGAAGTATGGAGTCACTCCTCTTTGCAGGTACCTCGTCACAAATCCCAGCAATGGTGGATTGCCACTTTCTTCCTGGGTGATTGTCAACCAAGACGTGGTTTTCATGAAAACTTGGGAGTTTTTGTACCAATCTGTGACCACTGGAGCTGACCCCTTTACTGCTGCGCATGGAAAGCCGCTGTTTGATCTTACAGCCGATAACCCGCGGTTTCGGGGGATATTCGACTCTGCCATGTCCGATAACTCCAATGCTTACATGCGATTGATTGTAGAAGCTTACGATGGTTTCCAGGGGGTAAGAACTCTGGTTGATGTTGGCGGAGGTATTGGAAACAGCTTAAGAGTTATTCTTGGTCGCCACAAAGGAATCAAAGGGATTAATTTCGATTTGCCTCATGTTATATCTAAAGCTCCAGATTTCCCGGGTAAGCTCTGATTTTATTCATTACTCCTTTGTAACTTCTTTTGGATTCAGGAGTGGAGCATGTGAGTGGTGATATGTTTGATAAAGTTCCACAGGGTGATGTCATTTTTATGAAGGTGAGATTTATGATTCTTTTGGGATATGAAACATTCATTTTTTAACTTGCACAGTGGATTTTGCACGATTGGAAGGATGAAGCATGCATCACTTTACTAAAGAATTGCTATGAATCACTCCCGAGCAGAGGAAAGGTAGTGGTGGTGGACTCTATATTGCCATCCGGGACAAACCACAGCTTTGGCTCTAGATTTGCACTTAACATGGACTTGCTCATGCTAGCTTATACAGGAGGGAAGGAGAGAACTTTGGAAGAGTTTGAGGCATTAGCAAATGCTGCTGGTTTTGCAGAAGTCAAGGTGGTTATTACACTAGATTTCTTATCTGTATTAGAAATGCATCGATCATCTGGGCAACCTATTTAAATCCCTCAGTCTCATGTTTCTATCTGAGTGCTGCAAAACCATGTAAACAGAATATGAATAAAAGAATGAATTATATTCTTAAAAATTTAAGAGGAAGATTGGAAAAGTTCAGCAAATGAACAGTTTAAGAGATCATCAAAATAGTTTACTATAATCCCTCAATCTCATCCTTTTTGGTGGGCTAGACTATTTAGGCTACTTGTTTCCTAGCCATGCCTTGGCTCTGTGGTTGTTCCTTGGCATTTTTCAAGACTTCCTGCTTCTTGAGTCTTAGGACTACCTTGACAGCCCTGCTGGTACATGAGACACTCTTTTCTCCGTCGTTCCACTTCTACCTTCCTCAGGTTGTCCAGCTTCTTATGAATGTCGATTTCATCCTGTCCAAGGTTGGTTGTGTCCCTTCCTCTACACTGTGTGAAACAGCTGTGTGCTTGGTTGGAGCTGGGCAGATGTACACATAGTACACAACACAGTATTCAGTATACTAGTCTCATGTCTCTTCACTACTTTCATGGTACTAGAGCATTGGCTCCTTGATCTTGCGCATGGCACTTGCTGGCCAAGAGGCTAGTGACAAGGAGGAGGATGAGCCTTCAAGGCGTTTGATGCACTGAATGCTTGAGGCATTGCATTATATAAAAACAGTAGCAACTAGAGAATAAAGCCAGTAGATTGAGAGGTTTTAATAATCTACATCAAGAATTGGGCCATGATTCAAGAACATTGCATGGTAATTCTCTCAAGAATTTATAGCAATTAAGAAGGATGCTTATGGAGATTTGTAGCAGCAGAAGTGGGAGCCTGATAGCCAAGACCACATGGTAATGACAAGCTTGAAACCACAACAATGATGTGCAAACAAGCCAAAACCAAGAACATAGTTGATTGATGAGTTTTTGGTATGCTTTTATCATTAACTTTCCAATCAATCTCAAACTCACTAGATCAGGAGCAAGCCAGTTGAAACTACTATTCAGTGTTTTTTATTTCAACATGCTAACTTTCACGAGTGATATAACCACTTTGTAAGCGTAAAATATCCTGACCCGCTGCTGTCGATGGAGTGACGACCGGCGCTACTACCACTGCTGATGGGACTCTATTGTTTGAATTTGGGGGGTAGGATTAACCCTGACTAATGCTCAAGCATGCCGCCCTCGCTACACTGCTGCTGTCACTGCCATGTAGCCCAGGTCTGATCAATCTGCCTGTGCTCACTCACCCAGTCATGGATTTGTGGCGTTGATTTCTCAGACTCGTGAGGTGGGTGCTGTCAAGTCCCAGCTTCTCTCAGCAGGCACTATCGAGTCCCAGCTTCTCTTGACAGGCAATGTTGAGTCCCTCTCCATAGTGTTAGATCCATGGGTAAGAGCTAGGATCCTGGCTAAGTCACCTTTGATCCAGGGTATCAGGATCCAGGTCAATGTTTGATAGAGTGGAGTTTATCAATTGGGCCAAGGTTTGCTTCCAAGATCTGTGGAAAACACACACCTCATAAAAGAAGACATGGGCTTCCATCACAAAAATTGGTGACTTTGTCAATCTTGATGGAAGTGGCAGAGTTACTTGTGAAATGAGAGGAAACGAAAAAATAAAGAAGCAAAAAGTTAACTTTCTTGTTCAAACAATGATCATCTGAGTTTACGTGTCCATGCTCTTGCAGTCCATGGAGATGGTATAAGCCCCGAGAAGATATGTAAGTTTATGTCACAGGTATTTTTTTTTGTTTAAAGTTGCTTAAAGTTTTGGAAACGGGTCTTTCATGTTGAGAAGCAAGACAAGTAAGCTGTTTTGGATTATTCCGATTGTGAGCTGACTGTTACTTGCAGTTCAAAGAGGAGGAGATGATCCAACCACTTTCAATCTTTCCACAAGGTTTGCACAAGATGAGAGCCATAGGATACACTCCAGCTTGAGTGCTGCTTTCAAGCTCAGGGATGGTCTTTGGTAAAGGTGGATAAGATATATGATATTAGAATATAAAAGTTAAGGGTTAAAATTCCTTACAAAAAGAAGCAAGCTTTTGTTCTAAGGCATTGAGGAGTGATTGAGTTAGGAGCACCAAAGCCCTAAGTGAAGGGGAAGAGCACTATCAGAAGAGGAAGAGTGCTATTAGAAGAGCACTATGGGAAGTTAGAGATGGAAATGAAGCTGGAGCACCCAATCTAAGTGAAATGGAGGAGCAACAGCAATGGAGGTAAATTTAGGTTGACTTTCATGGAGCTTAAAACTTTCCATGAAGGTCCTCTTGTGGAACGAGAGCCAGAGCTCACTATTGAGAAGCCCATGTGCATTCTAGAGATAAATTGTAAATTGTGTGGGAAACAAATTCATATATAATTTAGGAGTTAGAGGAACAATAGAGCATTGTAGAAGAGTTAGAGTGCATCCACAAATTTGAAAAGGGTGAGTGGTAAGTTCCATGCATTTTATGGAGTTTATATATGATTCCAGCTAGAGCTAAAGGAGTTTGGAGTTGGAGGAGTTAGAGGAGTTGGAGGAACTGGAGGAGTTAGAGGAGTTGGAGGAGCAATAAGAGATTCAACTCCAACTTAAATATTTGAAAAGTTCAGTGGATGTTTTGGTTGATTTGTGTGTGTTATTTTATGATGTATGCTATACTTGAATTACAAAGTTGATATTTATATCTGATGTTTTAGGCTGAAAATTATTTAGAGATATGAAGTCATGTAGTGAAACAACGTCACAAGGGATTTGATGATTAATGAAGTACAAAAATATAAATAGTGAAAAGATGGCATAGATGGCTGATTGGAAAAGCATAAGGTATAATATAATGTTTTAAGCTCTTTATGTTTTAAAGTGATGGTGTGGAAAATCATTCTCGAAATTTTTTGGCCTAAATGCAAAGTAGAAACTTAGAAGTATTAAAGGTAACACATCCAACCTCTCAGCTATGCTTGAAGAAAGTGGTTGAACAATTATTTATAATAAATGACATTGTGATTAATGTGAGATGCTTGAAATGGTTTCAGGACGAATACAACATAATCATAAGAGAGTTGTAAGGATTTTATAATTCTTGTGCTAAGAAACAACATACTCTTTGACAATATAAGTTAACTGAGAGATCTTTAATATTTTTTTGTTTCTTTTCAAATTTAGATTGATATACAAAACTGGAGCACAAAAACAAAACATATCAATTTAGCTCTGAAAAAAATTAGAGATTTCTTAATTAACTTGGAAAATACTCACATGGCTAACATGCATTATTTTTTAGCAATGCAACGAAAAGTGTAAAATCCCTACAGCTCTTTTGTGTGTATCATATTCATCCTAAAACCACTTCAACCTTTACTAAAAGGTCAAGGTATGCAATTTGAATATACTATATAAGATGACACAGACCATAGAATATTCTTGGAATATTCTTGTAGTTAGTGTCAAAGAAGATGAATTAATTATCATAGGTCAAAGCCTATGTGATAAAGAATACAAGAAAATATGGGGGGAACATAGAGTGGCTAAGGCTAGGCTGGTACATGAGAACTCCCATTAAACAATATACTATTCCAAAAGTGACTTAGTAGTGCCCCTCCTTTTTATTTTTTACCCTCTTCTGTAAATTTGTGCCATGCTCTCCCACCTTTGCACATAGCTCCCACACCTCCCACCCACATTAGAAATACTAAATTAGTTATGAATCACTGCAATTATATCTTATAGCAATTGACTTCAAAAGTATCCAAATTTACTAAACTCCATCATCATCTTCCCTACTGCTGCCCTGGAATCACCATACAAAATCAACAATCATTGAATTGAAGCACTGGATAGAAGAAATCCCAACACGTTGCAATGTAGTCTCGGCATGCTGCAAATTTGGAGAGCTAGGTGCTGAATTTCCTACAAAATAAAGAGTAGGATCTTGAAAGGCTTTTGCATTTCTGCTCAAGTCTGTTTTTTTTTTTTTAATTTAGATGAGTTTCATATGATACACTAGTAGGAATATCAGTTCTGTTATTCATTATATATAATCACTTAACCACTTCCTTCAGGCATAGTTGGAGGTTATATGTGAGTCCACCATTTGAAAAATAAAGTAAAGAATCTAACATTTAGAAAACTTTACAAATGTTTCATCTATACCTTTAATATTTCTAAATTCTCTACATTTGAGCATCTAATACAAGTTAGTGAAAGGGTTAGAATTTTTTTTGGTTGGCTTAGGTAGTTTGTATAATGCAAATGAAAGGGATATTGATTTTTGAAGTTGAAACAATTGAGTTGGATAGAGTCTAAAGATGGTGTAGAAAAGTAGTTATTACACTTTTATAAAAAAGTGACCTTTATGCCTTTCTTTTATAATGCTATACTTAGTGGTAGATTGCACCTTACATTTTATTAGACTCTATAAAAGTAGTAAACTCTGATTTGATCTTGCTAGCATTGCACTTTGGCTGAGGATGGTAATGTCCAACTTAGTTGTTTGCAGTTGAGGTGTTAATACCTATATTATAACTTTGTTTATGAGGAGGTTGTGTACCTTATGAGTTTATTTCATAGTCTTCACTTTAGTTATGATTGATTGTTGATCATACATAGCTAACCTCTTTGGTTATATTTGGAGCTATTAGCTATATGTGTTGGTAAGCTTATTGCGGTTCGATTGGATTCAAGTGGTTATTTAGTTCATCCTTGTCCATGTTCTTATATCTAATACTAGAGTGTACCTTTCTATTAGATAAGTATATAATATAATGACGTGAGTTTAGTGTTTGGGTTTATGAAGGCAAATTGAAGAGTGATTGTTAGTTGCTTTACAACTAATAATTGTTTGTAGACTTTGTTGAAAACTGTTGATATTTGCTTTGCTTAATAATGATTTAATAGTGATAGATTTGCTTTACTGAATGGTGTTGCAGAGGATTGTGTCGTTAAACTTACATGGTTTTTTTATGATGGTATGTTGATTTTACTTCTATCAATATCATTTGGTTGCATTTAGTCTGTGGTGTTGGATTATATTGACTCTTGGATGTGGTGATTCATTCTTTAATGATGTATTATCTGTAGTTGAGTATTGGTCTCGGATATTGAATAAAGTATCTTTGACTTTGGTTAATTTTGTTATTAAAGAGTGTTGGGTGGTGATTAACTTGCTTTTTTCTAGTTTTGTTTTGATGTAATGCA
>NW_003314266.1:2823963-2825565 GCF_000143415.4 Selaginella moellendorffii | reverse complement strand
ACTATGTTGGCATTCAAATGAGTTGAGTGGAAAGTTAAATTAGTTATGTTTTAAATGAAATTATTTAGTACAGGTTGAGCTTTGGTTTTTCTTTGAAAGTGATTTAGTTGTGGATTATACTAACTTTATGAAGGGAAGAGTTAGTGATTGATATTAAAGCTGTGCATTAAGATATATAGATCATTGATAATTTTTACTTATGTTTGTTATGAAGTGAGTTATGTTTTGTTGTAAATGGATTCATAAAGGATCATTAACAATCACTTATTGAGCATAGTTTCATTATGGTTTGCTTTTGCACTTATGCAAATATGCTCTTCATTAGCTTTTGCATTATAAAGTTTAATTTATGGATGTGTTAAAAAGGATATTATAGGTTGTAGCATAATCTGTTCTTTAACATTAAAGTTAAGTCATACAAAACTCATGATTGTTAAATAACACTTGGTTATAAGCTTCTTTAAGCTTTTGGTTCTTTAAGTTTCATGCTCATTATTTCATTTATTAAAAGTTGTTGAGGAAGGCATTTTGGCTTATTAGTTTTGATGTTGAAATGAGCTTTTACATCTAGTAATTGACTATTATCTAGGATAATTGATTATCTTTGTTAAAGTTTTTGCTAAATTATTATTGGTGTTGAATAATTTGTCATTTTTTGGGATGGTAGATTATTTTTTTAATGATGATTATACATCTCTCTATTAATGGGATGATTGATAATTTTTCATGATAATTATTTTGTTCTCTTTGATGGCTTTTGGTTTAGTGCATTACTATATATTCTTTATGGTTTGCTCTGGATTAATATTTTGGGTTTTCTATATCAATAGGATATTGTTGACACTTGCTTAAGCAATTTAAGTTTCTTAGTATTGTTTACCAGAATTGTTTTAACTTCACTAATGTGATAGTTGGCATGAAAAAATATTTGTTATTCTTTTCATCTGTTCTATTGATTGGCAGCTAGTTTTGATAAATTTGGATATTATTTCATTTTGGTGATACATTCGTGAGTATTTTGCTTGCAAATTGATGGTATTTTATATTCTTTGAGCTATCTTTTGTAAGTTATTTGGCATGTTATCTACAATCTATAATAGTTAAGCATTATTATTTAATTTTCTTGATGATATACTTGCTATTGAATTTTGTTAGTTGGTTAATCCTATGACTTTAACCTTTAATGATCTTGGTGGTTCCTATAATACAAGTTTATCAAATGATCACTGCATTGGAATACTTTTGTATTCTAATATAAAATTTATTCACTGATAATTAAGTTTTTAAGATATCATTGTCTTTGATTTTGATATTTTCTATCTTTTGATCTTTAGGTTTGGGCCAATATTAGTAAATTGGCTTTGACATTTCGTGTATATCGTGAAATCTTTAGTTATAGGGTAGTTATTATCCACTGATCACATCACTTGTTTCTCTCTTGATGTTTCTTATTCCATAAAAAGAGTGTAACTATGTAAAAAAATTTAACTACATATTTACAATAATCTATATCAAAGCAATAAGGGTGGTTTATGTTAGTCATTTCTTTATTGATGACAGTTAGAAGATGTCTGAGTTGTAATGCATTTACATTAGACAAAG
>NW_003314266.1:2815379-2821744 GCF_000143415.4 Selaginella moellendorffii | reverse complement strand
GGGGTTTTTTTTCCCAAAAAAGGGGGGTACTTGTTAAAAAAATTTTACCTCCTTTTTTCCATTATTTTTTTTCAAGCCATAAGGGGGGGTTTATGTAAGCCTTTTCTTTATGGAGACCATTTAAAAAATTTTGGGGTTTAAAGCCTTTTCCTTTGGCAAAGGGGTTTGCTTCGCCCCCTTTCCCCCCCCCCCCCCCCCCCACTCTTTTAAGTTGGTGCATTTTTCACAAAGTGTGAACACTATGAACTTTTTCTAAAGTTATTTTCTTAGTAGTGGTTTAAACTATAGTATGCATCGATAAATATATCAATTTCCTTGGGACGGGAGGGGGGAGAGTGTCGCAAATATGATTGTGGGTATTGAAAGTTACTTATTAGTTAATCCTTTCAAATATTCTCTTTTTACTATTATAACAACAAAAGATTAATATTGTTGATTTCCTTTTTAATCCCTTTTATTCAAGTGTTAGTAAACTGGGCTTAACATCTATTTTTAATCAGATAAACATAAGGTAGAAATTCCTATGTGTTTCTTATTGAGCATACTAAGCATGACTCTTAATTATCTTTTGATCTGTCTTGCATTAACTTGATAAAAACCTTCATGTATTAAGATTAATCCCTCAATATCACTACATAATAACTTATTATGTTTGCCAAACACCCTCATTATCATACCGCATATGTTAATTCCATCCAGTCTCATTGATTATTTTTATGGTAAACTACCATAGGGTAAAAGGTGAAAACTATATGTGTTATACTTAGTAAAGATGTAATAAAAGTTAGGTTAGGCCATATTTACCTTCAACATGTTTTGTGGAGGCAACTAGAACTAATTCCCTATGTATATTTCAGTGTGGAGTCACCTATATAATTCTGATGCATTGATAATAAATTTTTACACTACATCAAATTTATAGTTTTGATAGAACTTTATTTTTTTATAACATATTGTAAGCTAGAAATTTGGGGCTTCTATTTAATTATTGATATTGATATCTCACATGGCTTTACTAATATTGCTTGAGTCCCTTTGTCTAACTCCATAGAAATTGGATACAACACTATTGGTAGTGGAGGAGTTGCATTATGAAATCCATGTAATTGTTGACTACTAAGTTACATTTTTTGCAATACCATAAGTTATCATTAAAAAATTCTCTCCAGCTACCTTAACATAGTGGGAATGTTTCTCCTATAACAAAAATGAAAGAAAAATCATAAATTAATTCATTCAAATATAGAATATTTCACTCATATTACCATAAGTGATGTAGATAATGTATTTGTTTGGCCCAAACATTGTGTACCTCTAATGTGTGTTTATGGTTTGCATTCAAAAGTAAATAGTGAAAAACTTATAATTTATATGTACTTAAGGATGTATCAGCAATAGATGTTCACCAAGATGTGTTGGCATAATTTGCATGATTATTATGTACATCTTGAAAAATCTAGCAAATTGCTCAGTTTGTTGCCTTGTATCCATATATTGCTCAAAACACCACAACATAAAGCCATATAAATCTATGTTTCAAAAGAAAAGAAAAACCATAAGCATGTGCTTTTGATATAATCATTCACATACAGTGTTACTCATTGCCATGTGCAAAAGAAAATCACACTTCAATCACAAGAGACAATGCTATGTAAAAAAAATTAAAAAATAGTCACTACAACTCACAACTCTCAAACAAAAAACTATTGTTACTTATATACAATATGTAGTTTGGAGAAATAATTGTGTTTTTGATCTTCACCCTCTTACTCTTTGAAACCTGTACAACATGAGAAATCATGAAAAAATCACATACCTTACTGCAACACCCATAGTGTCCTACATACACAATGATGCATGAGAAAAAACCTCATGCTAGTGCTGCCTGCAAGTAAAAACCTTGGCCACAATCATACGCACTCAAGAGATAAGCCAAGAACTTGCAAGAGAATGTGCCAAGCAAGAAATGGGTAGCAAACAAAAAACAGCAAGTAAGAAATGAGCTAGGCATATGTGCAGTGGCAGAGAGCAAATACAAACCTTATGGCTGCCACCGGTAGAACTGTGAGATACTGCCTGAGCTTAGTTAGCACTGCTGTGCAAGCACCGTGAGCAACGCAAGCAAAACATAAAGCTGTAAACATCCACAACACTATGAGATCCCTGTAAGCGCTGGTGCTGTTTGAGATTAGATGTGATTTGCAAAACACAACCTGAGTTGCATTAGACAAAGCATGAAGATCCCTAGCGACATACAGAAAACAGCATTGTTTTAATGCTTAAGGGTAAAAATAAGTTATTTAATCCTAAGTTTATATAATCTTTTTTCTTGAGGAGCCAAGTTTTTTTTGTTAAAAGTTGCAGATGTCTTTAAACAAGAACTTTTTTTGCCACAGGAATTTCCTCTGCTTCTTCCTGATCACCTCGCCTTCGCTTCAAGCTCCGCTCCAAAAACATCTCCTTCGTCTCCAAGTTGGCCTTGCTACCCAGCACCAAACTGGACAGTTCTGGCTGTAGCGCGGAATGCTTGACGACCCATGGATGCTTCTCAACTTCGTGGACTGACAGCCTCTTTCTTGGGTCTAAGTGGAGCAACTGGAGAATGAGATCTTTGGCTTCGACGCTGATGTTTGTCCAGTCGCCCTGGAATATAAACTCCCCGGACAAGATCTCATACAAGACAATGCCCACACCCCAGGCATCCACCATCTCGTCATACTCCTTGTTAGCCACCATCTCTGGGGCATTGTACACCTCCGTCCCGACCTGGCCTCTCATTTTAAATGATTGTGGCCCCTCGCTCACCCAAGACAGTCCAAAGTCAGTTAACTTTATAGCGTCAAACAACTTCTCCTCAAACCCTAGGAGGATGTTGGCAGTCTTGATGTCCCTGTGAGCTATGCCCATGTCGTGTATCTTGCCCACAGTCCTAGCCACCTTTTTGATCACTATGGCTGCCTCATGCTCACTCAGCCTCTTCTTGTCACTCAACACGTCTTTCAGTGAGCCCCTGCACAACTCCATGACAAAGTGATAATAATCTTTGTCCTTGAAAACGTCCACCAGTTGAACCACACCACTCTTTTCCTTGCTCTTGGACAGCCTTGTGAGTGCTCTGATCTCCAGTTCTGCTTCCTCCGGATCTCCATGTGGGAGATCAATGTCGATGGGCTCCTTCAGATCATAGTCTGTGATTCGAGTCGACTTGCAAGCAAACAAGTGACCATCAATCTTTCTTTTGATTTGGTAGACTACTGCTTGGCCTCCCCTACCCAGCTCCTTTTCCACTGAGAACAAGTCCTTTATGCTTGTCTTGTTAAACTCCATTGCCTCCAAGGACCGCACCAGCGCGCTTTGCTTGTCCATCGATCTCTTTAATGATAACACCGCTGCCAGTTCGCCTACGCGCTTGTGAAGTAGCTTGTGATCCTCTACCGAATACGGATGCTCATCGAATTCTTTGTCCACTTCTGGCAAAGACCATGGCCATCTATCAGCCCCTACCGAATACAGATGCTCATCGGCTCTTACTATTCCTTGTAATTCTTTGTCCACTTCTGGCAAAGAGCATGGCCATCTATCAGCCTCTACCGAATACAGATGCTCATCGGCTCTTAGTATTTCTTGTAATTTTTTGTCCACTTCTGGCAAATACCATAGCCAGCTATCAGCTTTTACCGAATACAGATGCTCATCGGGCCTTACTATTTCTTGTAATGCTTTGTCCACTTCTGGCAAGGACCATAACCCAAGCGCCATACCCTTGATTGTTTCTTTAGCCCTAGTCTTGATGCAGACATGAAAAGGTAATCAAAAAGGAAAGTTCATGTGGGTGGAAAAGGCTCGTTTGGGACGATGAAGAATTCTCGGCCCGAGGCCGGAACAGCAACAGCACAAGAAGAAGTCTGTGCGAGAGAGATTTTGGATATGGAGCTTATCCTGGAGAGGAGATTTATTCGCAGATTTTTTGTTTTCCAGGAACGCCCCAGGCAATCCAGCTTGAGAGGGCCATAAGACCAATCAGGTTCTCATACTCCACGATATTTCTTCAAGCCGTTCCTGTTACGAGATGGTCGCTCAAAATTGCCGAGATTTTTTCCAACGGAGGAGTGGAGTAGACCTGTCAATCCCTCCAGGAGATCGTTGACAATGCTGCTGTCACGAGGTCACTGGTTCTCGCCTTCGTTCATGTAGTCTCACCATTCCCTGTAACAAATGATCGGTAACGTAAGAAACAGTTAAGCAAGGACAAAACCACGAACCCTGCGAGCTGCCTTGCTCATTTGCGTGGCCGCCTTGCTAAATGCAAAAACTAAACAAACTCCTCGTTCCTACTGTAACACCCAAGCCAAGAACCTGGAAGAATGCAACATATGAAACAGAACCTAGCAACAAAGAAAAGAGAACACAAACCTTGTAGAGTTCGTGAAGCAGCTGGCGAGTATAGTGACGCTGTATGATTCCTAGGATTGAGTTCCAATTGGCCATGGGATGTGCCAACGTTAAATGACGAAGACGAATGTGCTCCTTCCACATCGGCCAAAGCTATCAGACGTCTGTGGGATTTTAAGAGTTAAACATGCTTGCTTTACGGCACGAAAACAAAAGAGAATACCTGTACCAACGATCCTGTCACCCAAAGCAGGGACTGTGCAGCTACACCAGGGAATGCTTGAAAAGCTGCACATAAGAAAAGGGAACTTTCAAAAACAATGTTCAACTTGCAAAGAATCTCAGTGTTTTTACCTCACTGTAAGCTCCAGCTGGTCGATATGATAAGCCTCAACACGTAGACCTTCCTCCTCTGCTTGACAGAGATGATGAGCTTCTGTGTCGGACCTTTCGCAGGCTCTACTGCGCAATTATAGGGCCATGTTTGGTTCCATCGTCTCGACGAATCTCAAGCTGCTCAGAACGTTTGAAGAACTACCCCATCCGGAGCGCTGTAACTTGAAAGACACAGATTTCTCGGTTCCCGTAGCAGACCCTCCAACAAAAAGACCTTTGAAAGGTCCCAACAGGTAGGTTAACTTGCGTTCTTCCAACTGTAGACGCAATGGAGCAATGCTGTAAGATAACACATTGTGAGAGATATCACAAGGATCGCACAACTCAATACCTCCAGTAGATGCATTGGTAGCAATGAACCGCGCCGATTGGATGCCTGCATTTTGAGACAATAGCAGAGTGCGGGTTCTCGCTCTTCTCCTGTGTTAACTGTCCAGACGAGTTCCATTCACTGCTTCTTATGCCTCTCATCAAGATGCCCGAAGACTTCGCGGTAGAAAGTAGGACGGGATAAATGGCATGGCGGAGTTCGTTGTCGACTTGGAGCAATCCGATTTACATTTTCATCTTCTGCTGAGTCTGGAAAAACTGCAACTCAAAGCCTCTCGCTGATGCCAACGTAAGTTCCTGCCAATGATTTTCGAGTCATAATCAGCAACGATACACATAGAGCAGTACCTGACAAGCGTGGTTGCACTAGATGCCAGTTTCAAGGAACAATCTTGCGAAGAACCCTTTCTGGAATCTCTGAAAGTCTCTTCTATGCGAGGATTTAGCATTCGTAAGTCCTTTGTGGTATGGAGAAGTAAGTCGACAACGCTAAGGACCTGATAAATGCAAGTCAAGTGAATAGATGGATATTACAAAATTGCTTACTCTTTGCATGCAAAGAAACAACAAAACGGCCCTCTCGTTTTTGTAAAATCCCACACGAACCATTTGATCACAAACAGTGATATTAAATTGTATTACAAACCTGTCCAACTGTATGGACGGAATGTTCCAAGAGTTCCTTCGCCTGGAACCTACAACGGGAATGCTGAGAGAGATACTAAGACTAGAAAGGTTTACCTCGATGACAAGATGTATAGGCAGGCAAGGCTCATCCCAAGTATAGTCACGTGAACTATAAGGCTGCAGCACGTTCTCAGTTTTCTGGCACTTCTTGTGGTAGAATCTCAGCTTCTGATATAAAAACAGAGAACGTAAACACAGCCAAACACGAAAGAAGCCAGCATACAAACCTCCTTCAAAAAGTTGTCGATTCGATAAGGCATGAACCTGTTTCATCATTTGTCACGATGATATAGAACGTCCCGAGCCTGTCATTTCCCGAACCAATGCTGTCACCCGCAGCATTTGCGTCGCTGACCACCACCCGAAGCATCTCTTTCACCAGTCAAATGGTTGTAAACTTTAACTTGGGTATCTCCAAGCCGATCAAGTGAAAATCCGCCAGACCAATCCCAGCCGTGCTCCCGCAAAGGCAACAGGAGAGTTCTGCACAAGAAAAAAATGATAAGTTTCCATCTACACTGCAAAATGTTATGACCTGGTTGTATCACTCCAGTGGACGT
>NW_003314266.1:2713974-2815232 GCF_000143415.4 Selaginella moellendorffii | reverse complement strand
CTTGGCCTGAAAGTTACGGTTTTAGTTTTCCCTCAACAGCTTCCCATTGCAGGGATAGAGGTGATCGAAACAACGTATGCCCCTTTACCAGTCGGTTTGGGAATGTCTATAGAAGTATTCCCACCAGGTGGTTCGAGTAGAAATGGTTGCGACCAAAAAGGTGTGGTAGACTCCAGGCCAGCATTTTGCTTTCACCAACTTCGCGAGTAGTTGGAGAATATATGCGTGCAAGCGGCAGAATGGAATCATTGCAATGACTGTCAGCGGCTGCTGGTGATGTTTGTGTCGCTGGAGTAATAGTTTTGCACGAAGGCAAGTACGAGAGCATTCGGCCAGTGGAAGTCGCGATAAGTGGCTGTATACCCTGAGCTTCCGTCGCAGCTACTGTGCCTCCGGTTGCTGTATGTATCAGGCTCTGCTCTTCGGCGACATGTACGTCCACATTCCCGTCCAGAAAAGATAAGTTCAACCCGCTGCAGTAAGGAACGATCAAAGAGAGTCTGCGTGCCCCGCTTCCGTCACCTTATCAACCCATGCATAAACGGGAAGACCTGACCAATACAATAAGTTAGACCAAGAAAAGGATACAAACATAAAATTCACCTGAAGGATTTCCGGGATCAAAGACGGTCATTTCATCGTCGACAGGCCTTTCTGTTCTTTCCCCTCTATCTCTAGATGCAGCGCGTTCGAACTTTACAGTTCTAGGTAAGAAGCTAAGATAGTAGCTTTTTTTGTTCAGGTCATGCACGACGTCCACCTCGTAAAAGAAGCCAGAATCGCCCTGGAGTTTTTACCAGCAAATGTTATATCATTTAAGCTTGTAAAAGTCAAAACATACCTTCGGGATGGACGTATGAGCATTCACTCCAGCACCCCTTTCGACGATCACGTCCATGGCACATGGAAGACAATTCATATAACAAGCGGAGCCTGAAGCAAAACGTTCCACATCTTCCATCTCTGAGGTTACTTGAAGCTTGTCTGACGAAGACTTTGAAGCATATATTGCAGCCGACACTTCCGTCTCCTCCACACTGACGCAACAGCGGAATGGACCTTGGCTGGGCCGAGATGGATAGCAGACAAACGGTCGCTGTGACGCCGAGGGATAGTTCGTCGACATCAACTTTCGACAAAGGTTGTGCTTCGCTCCAAAGATAATCTTTATTGGAGGGACGCCAGCTAATGCGGCCTGTTTCTGCCAGATGAACAGGGAGCGGGATGACTTCACTGGGAAGAATCGGGTTCATTGTCTGGAAACAAAAAGAAACAATCAGGTTTCAAAGAACGAAAATAATGGCCTCACCTTCGGAGCAATGCCGAAAGGTATTTCCAGACGAACTTCCATAGGAACAGAGGCAGATTCGGGACAGTAACCTTAACAAGTAAAAGAAATAAAGCAAAACGAGGAAAACTTACAGTCGAATGTAATCTTATAAGCTTGCTATGATGTTGAAGAGAAACTTCAAGCACGGCATGCGTGCTGAACTGCTTCCCCTCGTCGCTTCTGTCGGTTTCTTTGCCTGAGAATGAAACTTCGAAAGCTCAGCAGCCAACTAAGGCGATGGCCAATTTTCTTTTGTTCTGAAACCCGGCTGGAGATCCAGTGCGCCTCTTTAAAAAAAAATAGTTATAGATAGATTAAACAACAGAAATACATATCATTCTAACTCTGAAAGGAAAAAAAAAAAAAAAAAACGTTAGAGATCTCTCAATTAGCTTAAAAAATACTTACAAAGAGTGCGTTTTTTCTTAGCAGCACGACAAGACGCATAAAACCCCCGCAGCTCTCTAGTAATTGCGTAGTATTCGTCTTGAAGCTGCTTCACGTGCTTTACATTTGAAAGAATTCCATTTCTTGTAGTCAATCTCTCAATGGCTTCCTTCAGACGCAGCTGAGAGGTTGTATGCCTTGGGTCCACTGTCTGAAAAAGCAAATAAAGAAGTGTAAATTTTAAAGAACTTTAAATGTGTTTTCACCTGCAGCTTTGACGCCTCCAAGTTTTTTAGTTGCCTTTGCATTTGGGCCAGGATTTCCTCCAGAAGGATTTTCTGCATATCACTTTAACATTAAAAGTTTAAAACATTTTATAATACCTTGTCTTTGGTTTCTTTATAACCGTTGATAATCCTGTCAGCTGTTTGAGCCATCTTCTCACTGTCCTTCATCTCATGCTTCATTAACGCCCAGATACCTTGTGATGTTGTCTCAACGCATGCCTTGATAGTTTGTAGCTCCTCTGAGGAGTTTTCAGCCTAGAAAAGTAGCTATAAGTGTCAACTCAAATAATTCAAATATAACTCACATTGTAGAATAGCACACACATGTCATCCAAAACGTCCACTAGACTTTTCAAGTACTTGAGCTGGAGTTGGAGCTTCTGCTGCTCCTCAAACTCCTCCAACTCCTTTACCTGCAGCTGAAACGAAATCATATATGAGCTTCATCAAATGCATGCAATCTATCACCCACCTCATCGATTTTGTGGACGCACTCCGGTTTTTCTACAGTCTCCTCCAACTCCTAAACCATATGTGAGTTTGTTTCCCTGCAATCTACAATTTACCTCCAGGATGCGTTTGGGCTTCTCAACGGTGAGCTCTTGCTCCTCCACAAGGGTTACCTTCGGCTCCTGCTCCTCCACAAGGGTGAGCTCCGGCTCCTGCTCGGAAAGCATTAAGCTCCATGAAAGTCGACCTAGATTTACCTCTACCTTCTGCTGCTGCTCCATTTTCACCTGGATTGCACGCTCCAGCTCCATTTCCATCTCCGGCTTCCAATAGCGCTCTTCCGATAGCGCTCTTCCTCTTCCGATAGCACCCTTCCCCATTGCCTAGGGCTTTGGCGCTCCCAGCTCAGTCGCTCCTGGAACAAAATGCCCTGGAACAAAAGCTTACTTCTTTGTGTAAGGAAATTTAACCCTTACCTTTTATACTCCAACGTCTCTTGCCTATATATTTTTATCCACCTTTACCATCGGCATCCTCCTCTTCACGCTCGTCATCACACTCTCGGTGATACTGGGGTCGTGCCAGAGCCAGTCGATGCTACTCCACGGATCATGGGGCGAGATCATCCGGGCTCCTCCTCCTCGTCAGGAAGAAGCCCGTGGGAATCCCTAGACCATCCCTGATCGGCCTGAAAGCACCGCTCACGTCCCAGTGACGCTGGAGCGTGTCCTGTGGTGCAAACCTTGTGGAATTTGAAAGCGGCTGGATCATCTCCTCCTCCTCCTCCTCGAACTGCAAGTAACATCGCTGGAACTAACTAAAAAAAAAAACTGCGACAAGACTTACACTGGCTGATAGAGTTGGGAGAGAAGAAGACCTGGGCTTCTGTCGCGAAAATTGGTGACTTTGTCGATCTCGATGAAAGTGGCACAGTTCCTTATGAAAACAAAAGAAAAAAGGAAGCAAGAGTTTAACTTTCCTGTTCAAGCACCAAGCACAATGACAGAACATACCTTGACAATGGCATTATCCAAAAGCTCCACCATGTCTGCAAAAACGAGGATCTAGATCTGCTGCTACCCCTGAGCAAGATCCTGTTCATTGAACTGGATCTAGATCCTGCTGCTACCCCTGATCAAGATCCTGCTCATTGACCTGGATCTAGATCCTGCTCATTGACCTGGATCTAGATCCTGATCCTGTGATTGACCTGGACCTAGATCCTGCTGCTACCCCTGGATCAAAGGCGGATCCTTGGATCTAGCACCACCGAGAGGGACTCCGCCAAGAGAAGCTGGGACTCGACAGCACCCACCTCGCGAGCCTGAGACTCACGCCACGGATCCATGACTGACTGAGCGAGCGCAAACAGATCGATCGGGCCGGGGCTACATGGCGGTGACAGCGGCGCGTGGCGATGCTCGCGCATTCGCCAGGGTTAATCCTGGCCCCCCAAATTCGAATCATAGAGTCCCCATCAACGGTGGTGCTTGTCCACCGGCTGGGCCGGTCGCTCCACCGACAGCAGCCGGTCAAGCGTTCCGGGATATTTCGCGTTACAAAGATCGGAAAATTCATCATATCACCCATGAAAGTTAATGTAAACGCTAAACAATTATGATCCTCCCCACCAATCTGGCTGCGCATGGTTTGATCCGATACGATAGCTCCACTGCTTGCAAGTGGAGGTATTGGAAACAGCTTAAGAGTTCTTCTCGGTTGCCACCAAGGAATCAAGGGGATTGATTTCAGTTTGCCTCATGTTATATCTAAGGCTCCAGCTCTCCCGGGTAAGCTCTGATTTGATTCATTACTTCTATGCAACTTCTTTTGGATTCAGGAGTGGAGAATGTGAGCAGTGATATGTTTGATAAAGTTCAACCGGGTGATGCTATTTTTATGAAGGTGAGCTTGTGATTTGGGATATGAAACACTCATATTTGATCTTTATATAGTTTATTTTGCACGATTGGAAGGATGAAACATGCATCACTCTGCTGATCACTGCCGAGTAGTGGAAAGGTGGTGGTGGTGGACGCATCTGGCACAACCACAGCTTTGGCTCTAGATTTGCACTTAACAAGCAACATGCTAGCTTATGTTGAAGGGAAGGAGCTAACCTTAGAAGAGTTTAAGGCGCTAGCAAATGCTGTTAGTTTTGCTCAAGTCAAAGTTCTTACGATAGATTTCTGTATTCTATAGGTTTTGCATTTAGAAAAAAGCCTGAAATCCTTTTAATTGGGAATGAAGCTGAGCGATTTGACGGGTATCTTCTTCATGCCTACAGTATTGAGGTTGAATGCGCTCTTTGTGTTATTTATATCGTTCTTTTCTCGAGTATTGTTCCTCGTTCACCCGGACAAATGATTTAATATGACCATAAATAAGCCTTTCCAAGAGCTTCAACATCTTATAAAGGTATAAAAAAACTCCTGTTTTTTTTGTTGAGCGGCAATATCCGAATGGAAGAAGAGGCCCAGGTACTATAGCAATTTGAGACACCGACGCTCTTGGATTTTCAGGTTGCGTTGCGGTCTCTTGGGGATTCTTTCACTTTTGTTTCTCTTTTCCCTTAACTGGAGCTTAGAACTTAGGGTTGGAGAAGCAAGAAGCAGCAAGCAAAAAAAGGGCCGGGAACAGCCAACTGAGAGAATGGAAGTCGATGGCAGAGGGACTAAGCTCTCACCGGCATCTAAGGCTGAGTCCCAAAAACAAACAGGCCTTGTACTGTGCTAAGAGTTGGATTCACAAACTTGAGACGTCGGGATGCATGCATGCAACGAAAACACTGACAAGAATGTTAAACGCTTCCATCTCTCAACTCCAGACTTCAATTGTGGTATTGATTTTGTATACTATTTGATTATCAAATATGGAAGACCATGATTAACTTGTTATTGTCATGAATCCGATCTCTCAACCAGATGGACATGGGAATTGTACGAAAGTATACCTTGTGCCGGTCAACTCGTCAAAGTCTTTCTCCGCTGCCTCCATGTCTCCACATTTCACGTATAAATTTGCAGGAGCTTGAGGCTCATTTGCAGAGGGTCTGGACGGTTCAGACAGTCATATTTGTGGATGTGGTGGAAATCCATAAGACAAGGAGAAGAAGAGGCAGAGTTTCTTTCCGTACCAAGGTTCTCTTTTTCGTACGTGGCGGCTTTAATACCCAGGCAGCACTGTCAAAAGCCAGTCAGGGGATCGCGACTCGCGAGCAGAGTCTTTTGTGTGAGCGGAGTGAAATTTGCGATTGGATAGATGGCAGCGAAGGAGGAGGATTTGGAGGAGAAACCTTCGCTGCTGGGCCGCATCTCGCAAGCGGTCAAGGAGAATTTCATGGCATCGGCGGTAAGAAACCTCTTCTCTTGTGGATCCTCCAAGGTGGAATCTACTTCGCAAGAGCGAGGGATTAACACCAGTGTGCTCATGGCGAAGAAAAAGAAGAAAGAGCCCATCTCATCGCGCGGTCCTCCCAGAGGCCCAAATTCAGTCGTGTAGAAACCAAAAGAACAGGAAAAACTACTTTATCTCTTGTCGTAAGCTCAGAGAATATTCAGGCATATTTTGGAGTATATTCTAGAATTCTAATTGTGAAATATTAAATATTAGATCAATAATACAGCATACCATGTTGAAAAACATTAGTATTTTCTCTCTTATAGTCTTATAAAAGAAGATTTTTTGCTGGGTGGTCATGAAAGCTTACAATCATGCTGGTGGGTATTTCATGTTGTATTTATTGAGCTTTATACCTTCAAGTATTTAATTCGTAATTTTTATAAAAAATACAGCATGGTACGTTAAAAAAACTTAGTATTTTCTCTCTTATAGTCTCACAAAAAACAATTTTCTTTTGGTCATCAAAGATTACAATTTGAATCTACAAGAAATGGATACAGTGTGGGTAATTTGTTTGAACTTTATACCTTTAAGTTATATTTCCTTTTTACACAAAATTGAAAAAAAAAAAAAAAACAAAAAATTAATGTTGCTGGACAAACGCTCCACACAAGGCCCTCCAAGCGGTAACGCTGGGCCTCAAGGGACCTTTGCTAAACACCTCGTGTGCCTCCGCCACCCATCCTCCCCTCCCAAACAAATCCACCATGCAGCTAAAGTGCTCCCTCGTCGGCACCACTCCAAACTCCACCATGCTCGCGAACACCTCCACCCCTTCCTTGACCAGCCCCGCGTGGCTACACGCCCCAAGAACACTGAGATACGTCGCCCTGCTCGGCTCAAATCCCTCCAAACTCATGAGCTCGAACAGCTCGATCGCCTCCTTGCAATCGCCCAAGTCGGCGTAGGCCGCGATGATCGAGTTCCACGACACCGTGTCCTTGTTCTCGATCCGGACGAACACCCTCCTCGCGTTCTCGATGCTGCCGCACCGCTTGTACATGCCGATGATCGCGTTCTTCACGTCCACGCTCAGCGCCTCGTCACACTCCTCCACGACGCCTTGCACGAACCTGGCATGATTTAGATCCGAGGAGCTAGCGGCGGAGTCTAGAATGCTTACCAGCGTGGAGTCGTTTGGCCTCGCTCCTTGGAGATCGAGCAGCGAGAAGAGATGGAGAGCCTCGCGAACTTGGCGGTTCTTGGCGTGAGCCGAGATCATCGCGTTCCAGAGCGCGAGGTCCTGGGCGGTGTCGCTGATCCTCCAGAACACGTCCCTGGCGTCCTCGGGGCTGGAGCACTTCCCATACATGTCGATCAGCGCGGTGCTGATCTTAAGCTCCATCTCCAGCCCGCAATTCGAGACCCTCGAATGAAGAAGCCTGCACTGGGATCTTTCCTGACCGATCTCGCCGCAGGCCTCAAGAACACAAAGGAAAGTCACGCTGTCGGGCTCGAGATCCATCGCCGCAAAGAGCCGCAAAGCCTCCTCAAAATAACCGTGCTGGGCATATGCAGTGAGCATCGAGTTCCACGAGATGAGATCCCGCTGGGGCATCTTCTTGAAGACGATCTCGGCCTCTCGGATCCGCCCAGCCATCGCATACGCAGCCATCATCGCATTCCAAGTCACCACATTCCTGTGCGGCGACCGATCAAAGATCTCCCGCGCCTCCTGCAAATGCCCATTCTGGGCAAATGCCGCTAGCATGATATTCCAGGAGAATTGATTTCGCCGCGGCAGCTTCTCAAACACCTTCGCCGCCTCCTGCGCGCCGCCGCAGCGCCCATACATCTGGATCAGGAAATTCGCCACGAAGGTATCATCCTCCCACCCATCCTCCGCCACGATCCTGTGCACCCACTTCACCTGCGACAGCGCGGAGCACTTGCGCAGCATCGCGGCGTAGGAATTCGCCTCGCCGCGGCGCCGCCCGGGCGGATCCACCGCCATGCGCGCCAAGAACCCTAAAATGCAGTGTGAGCTCTCGCGGGGGACGGTCGTCCAGCGTGGCATGCCGCGGCGGCGGACACGTCAGCGCGTCCAAGGCGGCAAGGCCCGGCTTTGCTAAGGACACTGTCCTTAGAGCCTCTCCCAGTTGGGAAACCAGTGGAGCGAGAGACACATGTCCATAACAAGGACACGTTCACTCACCCTGGAAGCATGTTGGTTGTTTCTATTGTAGCCTAGAGAGGTAAACTTCGAGAGAGAGCTCTCAATTCCCTCTTAGAAGAGAAAAAAAAAAAAGGAAAGAGAGAGGCTTTCTTCCTCTTTTTCATGTCTTTCTCCTCGATCTTCCTGAAAGGAGAGCGCACAAAAAAAAATCCTTGCCTCGCGCGTTTATGACGATCTTCCTGGCTTGTAGCGCAAGGCATTGATCGCCGCCGAGTAGTAGTAGCGCGATTCCACTCCGCGAGGTTTGAGTCTTAGAGCGCTTCCTTCCTTCCTTCCTTCCTTCCTTCTTCCTCGTCTTCTTCTTCTTCTTCTTCTTCGAGCGAGAGCGCTGGGCTTTGGAGCTTGGTCTCTTCTTTTCTCTTGCGCTCTTGGTTGCGCTCTTGCTTGGATCGTCTCGGCCGGCATTGGGTTCTTGTGGGTCATCTCCAAAACCCCTGCATTGCTCTTCTTGCTGGCGATGGCTTCCGCCCTCGAGCAATCCTCCTCCTCCTCCGCCTCACCGCCGGCTTCTCATTCTTCCCCGCCGCCACCGCCGCCGCCGCCGCCGCCGCCGCCGAGAGAAGGCCCGAGCTGGCTGCCGCATTTCCTCACCGGGAACTACTTCTCGCAGTGCCTCAAGCACGCGTCGAGCAAGAACGAGCGCAATCACTTCTGCATCGACTGCGTCCTGGACGGGCCGATGTGCCACATTGGCCTCCAGACCGAGCATGCAAACCACCGGAGCTTGCAAGTCCGCCGCGCGTCACACATGGACGCTGTCCGGGTCCACGACATCCAAAAGTTGGCCGACATCTCCAACATCCAGACTTACACCATCAACAGCGCCAAGATCGTCTTCCTCCTCAGCAGGCCGCAGGACCGGATCGCCAAGGCCGCCACGCACTGGTGCCAGAACTGCAACCGGACGCTCACGGATCCCACTTGCTTCTGCTCCATCAGCTGTAAGTTGGCCGCTGCTCGTATCAATCCCTCGGTCTCCCTGGCTCTTCCGCTTCATGTTCCTGTTCCTTCTCACGGCGAGCTCTCGCAGCATGCACCCGGCACCGCCGCTTCGTCTTCCCCCGCTCCTGTCCCTGTCCCTGCTGGAGTAGCGGCTTCTTCGTCTCCGGGACCACGGACGTCGAGGACTTGCTGCTTCGAGGACGAGCCTGTGCTTGTCAAGTCCATGGCGGTTGAGGGTCTCACGGACGAGCAGAAGATTTCCAAGGCCGGGAAGAAGGCCCAGGTGCCGATCAAGAAGCGCAAGATGGACAGCCCGCGGCAGCAGTCGAGCACCACCGTGGACAGCGATGGCGATGAGGAGCAGGCCACTTTTGCCGACGTTCCGCCTTCCCCGATCTCTGTGCTCGTCCCCCACAGCCCGCAGCATTCTGGGATATCGTCGCTGGCGGCGGATGTCAACAACACCGTGGAGCCGCTGACGCCGCAGAAGCACTGCGAGTCGCCACGGTCTTCCAAGCAGCGCAGGAAAGGCCAGCCGCAGCGGTCACCTCTCTCATGAACCGGTCGCATGCTCGCGAGTGTCGACGTGAAGATGAAGAAATTGTCAGTGCAGAATGTACAGAGCTGCTTCCTATCGTTCTTCTCTTCTCTTTTTTGGTTTTGTTTTATGTCCCTGTCCCTGTATACAGATCTTAGAAATGGAATGAGCCATTTGAAAATGGCAAGGTACCTGACTGAGAAGTTTCACGTTGCGGCTCTCCTGTAGAACAGGATTAGAAGATAGAGCTGTTCCAACTCTGCAACGCATTCTCCCATCGTCGGACGCCGGGTATCGTCGTCACGCACGCAGCAGTAGGCCAGCATCGCGAATCTCTTGATGGATTCCCACGAGCACGATTCCAACGATATTTCGGGGTCAATTATCTTCTTTAACTTCCTGCTGTCCCGTAAACTGTCTCGCACCTGTGACAGTGCAGGTAAAAAGCCTGACATGAAGCCGCTTGTGTTTAACTTACCTGAAAAACTAAGTTCTGTTTTGTAAAGCTGTGTGCCGAATCCACCGGCCGCCTTCCAGTAAGAAGCTCCAGCAGCACAACACCAAACGCATAGACATCACTCTTCAGCGTAAGCCTCCCTGTCTGCGAGACCACGGATTGGAAAGTGTCTTTCAAAAACCAAGTCTTACTGCCGTGTAGTGTGGATCGAAATAACCAAAAGTTCCCAGTACCCTCGTGCTCACATACGTTTTGTTTCCATGCGGAACAAGCTTTGCAAGACCAAAATCTGACACCTGAATCACAAAGAAAAGTAGGACTGCCGTGAGCGTGACGAAGAAACCAGGCCCACCTTCGCTTGGAAGGTCTCATCAAGAAGTATGTTACTCGACTTGAAATCCCGATGGATGATGGGATTGCCAGTCGCAGGTCCAGCGTGGAGGTATTCTAGAGCTCTAGCTGAGCCAAGGGCAATACGAATACGGACTTGCCAGTTCATCTTTATCCGCACAATCCCTGAAAGAGGCAAACTCTATAAACACCAAATTATTGGCAACTGTACTACCATACCGTGCAAGTGTTCTTGAAGACTTCCTTGAGTCATGAACTCGTACACCAGCATTCTCTGCTTTCTATCGGCACAGTAGCCGATCAGCCTCACAAGGCTGGGGTGGCTGAGCCGACTTAGAAGGTCGACTTCCACCCGGAACTCTCGCTCGCCTTGTGTGCCTCGGCTTAAAGTTGGATCCATCTGCTTGATGGCCACGGGCTGTTTCACAGAAAAGAAAAAACTAGAGTGAGAGAAAGGACACCTAGAAGAACTTACAGACCTTTCCAGTTCTCAAAACTCCTCGATAGACACGACCAAAGCCTCCTTCGCCGATGAAGTTATCGTAGCTAAAGTTGTTCGTGGCTTGGAGCATTTCTCTCAAAGTGAAGACCACGGCAGGGATGGCCGCGGGCCTCAACAGTGGAGGAGGAGGAACGTCCTCCCAAAACTCGAGTGACTTTGGCGGCCCTGCGTCGAGAAGCATTGAGAAGAACAAAAAGAAAGAACAAAGAAAAAAAAACGCTTACATGCATACTCATCAGTGCTCTTAGTGCGTTTCCTCTTGCGCCATGCGGTGAGAAGCTTGGACGCCATCGCTGGGCTTCGCAAGCAAAGAAAGAAAAAGATCAAAAACCTCTCAAAGATCGAGAGAAAAATACAAAAGCCACGGCTTTGCAAGCATCAAAAGAACTGTATCCTAGAACCCTCGCTTGGATGATCGAATCAAGCCAGACCAAGCCAATGAGACAAAGAAAGCCTACAAAAACCCCGACTTGGAAGATCGGATCAAGCCAATGCGGGCAGGGAATCCCAAAATTTCGGCCGTGGAAGGGAAGAACTTACCGGATCGCAGCGACTCCAGCGGCTATCGATCCCGGAGGCAGCGCCGATCTTAGAGACGTTGGAAGCGAGCGCCACGGGCACAAGAGGACGAGGCTGCGATCAATGGCCGCGAGGAGGAGGGCGAGAAGGCGCCATTCTTCGCCATTCAAAATCTACCATCACTGCTATAACCCCTAATTATTAGAGCTCTTCTCTCTTCTTCCATCTAGTTCTATTTTTTTTGTTCCCTTCCTGGTGTGGCTGGCAGCTCTGACCTCTGCAAAGAGTGGAGAAATTTTAGCTGCGTGGCCGTTTGTCATCACTCGCTTTGATTCTTCTATGGGCATTTTGGAAGAAGGTTTAGATCGCCAAATGCCCAGATAGGGCATCTAGCAATTTAGATATTTCTTCTACTCTAGAGCTCTTTTCTTCCATTCTTTCTATGATCCTTCTCGGTCTTATTCTTCTTTGACGTTCGCTTGATCGTTCCCATCAGATTTTCTTCGTGTGATCGTCGCAAAATAGATTCCGACACGCCGAAATCACAGCTCACAGAAAATGCCCAGAGAGGGCATCTGTTCATTTCGATCTTTTCTTCTATCTAGAGCTCTCTTCTTCCATTCTTTCTATGCTCCTCCTTGGTCTTCTTCTTCCTTGACTCTTGCTAGATCGCTTCCTTAAATCTTCTTCGCGTGATCATGGCAGAATAGATCGTGACAAGCAAGAATCCAGACTCACAGCAAAAGCACAGAACGAGCATCTGCTTTCTCGATCAAAGATAGCGTTTGGATCGCAAAGAATGGTGCTGGGAGATGCTCAAGAAGCATACCATCTGGAAGACGAAGAAGCCCACCATCGCCACAACCAGGAAAAATGCCTGCTCTTCTTCTTCATCGTCCCGGAAGCACGATCCACTCGACAGCCTCGAGAGGGAGATCCAATCCGACTCCTTCGCCGCCGCGATTCGCAGCTGCAAGGATTCCAACTCAGTCTCGATCATCCACCAAAAGATCACTCGAGCGGGCCTGGGAAGCAGCGCCTACCTCAACAATCTCCTCGTCCTCATGCTCGCCAAGCACGGCAGCCTTTGTGAAGCTCGATCCATCTTCGACGCCATCCAGCACAAGAACATCTTCTCCTGGAACATCATCATCTCGGCCTATGCCCACCGCGGCCACCCCTCCACAGCTCTCCACCTCTTCGCAAAGATGGACGTTCCTCCCACGGCCATGACCTTCGCAACCGCCCTCTCGGCCTGTTCTTCGCTGGGAGATCTCCAGAGAGGCCGGGAGATCCATGCCAGGATCAAAGCCAGCCGTGGGATCCGCCCCTCGGTCATTCTCGACACCGCCATCTTCAGCATGTACGCGAAGTGTGGCGACCTCTCCACTGCAAAGTCGGTCTTTGATCGCATCCCGGCCAAGAACGTCGTCTCCTGGAACGCTCTCATAGCCGCGTATGCCCAGAGCGGGCACAGCCACCACCAAGCTCTCGATCTCTTCGAAAAGATGGCGGAGCACGGCGTCCGTCCCTGCCGAGCGACCTTCGTTGGAGTTCTCGGAGCTTGCAACGATGTCACTTCTCTGGAGAAGATCCATGCCAGGATCGTGGAGACGGGACTCCAGTTCGATGTCGTGGTGGCGACTTGCCTGCTCAACGCGTACGCCAAGCTCGGACTTTTGCTGGCCGCGAGAAGAGTCTTCGACCGGATCGATGGCAAGAGCCTGGTGTCGTGGAACTCGATGATCACGGCTTACGTCCAGCGCGAGCAAAACCGAGAGGCGATCTACCTCTTCCGCCTGATGGCTGTCGATGGTGTTCTTCCCGATCACATAACTTTCGTCGCAGCTTTAAGTTCTTGCAGCAGCCTCGAGGACGGGAGGATCATCCACTCGGACTCGTTGTCTTTCATGTCTCCCTCGATCGACAACGATGCTCGACGCTCGCGTGTCCTTGTGGATACTGCCGCTATCAAGATGTATGCGAGGTACCGCCGGCTGGACGAAGCGAGGAGAGTGTTCGAGAGCATGGAAAGCCGCGACGTTGTTGCCTGGAACGCGATGATCGGTGCCTGCTCGCAGCTGGGCGAGTTGCAGCTGGCGATGGAGTTCTTCGGAAGTATGAGCTCTGATGCCGATAAGACGACTTTCACGATCATTCTCAGCGCCTGTTCCACGTCGGGAGCTCTGGCAGCGGGCCGGGAGATCCACGAGAAGTTCATCGCTCTCACCGAGTACGAGAGAGACGTCGGTGTCCAAAACGCGCTGCTCAACATGTATGCCAAGTGCGGGAGCCTCGAAGTCGCCAGAGATATCTTCCGGAAGATGCAGAGGCGAGACCAAGTCTCGATGAACGTGATGATTGCGACCTTCGCACAGCAGGGACTTGGCAAAGAGTCCATCCAAGTCTTCCGGGAGATGGACCTGGAGGGACTGCCGCAGGACGACACCACCTTTGCGAGCGTTATCACTGCCTGTTCCTGCTGTGGTGCTCTCGAGTTCGGCAAGAGAATCCACAAGAGAGTCGTGGAGCCTGTTCTTGGAAGAAAGTGTTGCCTGCCAAACGTTGTCGTGGAGACCGCGCTCGTGAGCATGTATGGCAAGTGTGGAACTCTGGAGCAAGCCAAGGCCGTCTTCAAAGCCATGACGACGAAAAACTCCGTTTCCTGGAATGCGATGCTCGCAGCCTGTGCTCACCAGGGCCAGGGAGACGAGGCAGCAGCATTTCTGAGAGCAGCAGCTTGTGAAGGAGTGGAGCTCGACTCCGCCAGCTTCATCTCCGTTCTCATCGCCTGCAGCCACTCGGGAATGCTTGAAGTAGCTTACGATCACTTCCAGTTGATGCTGTCTGACTTCGACTTAGTTCCAGCTGCTGAGAATTATCGCTGTATGGTGGACCTGCTGGCTCGATCTGGAAGGCTTGGAGATGCAGACGAGCTCATGAACAGCATGCCGTTTTCGCCGGATGCAATTGCTTGGAGAACGTTGCTTGGAGGCTGCCGGGTCCAGGGAAGTTTGGAGAATGCTGCGTCTGCCGCCGAGCAGGCATTCAATCTGGAGCCTCAAAATACTGCTCCATACACGCTTCTCTCGAGTTTGTATTCGGCAACTGGAAAGAAGGACGAGTTAGTTGAACTGAGAAGCAGCATGAAAGAGAGAGGTCTAAGGAAGCTGGTACCTGGAAGGAGTGTCATCGAGGTCCACGGCAGAGTTCACGAGTTCGTAGCGGGAGACTCCAGCCATCCTCAGATCGACAAAATTCTCAGAGAACTCGACATCTTGAACGTCGAGCTAAAGCAAGCTGGATTCGTTCCAAGCACTGACGGCGTTGTCCACGATCTCAAAACCGAAGACAAGGAGGAGATCCTTGCCCTCCACAGTGAGAAATTGGCGGTTGCGTTCGGACTCATCTCCACCAAGAGCGGCATTCCTCTGCTCGTTCTGAAGAACCTCAGAGTTTGCTCGGACTGTCACGGGGCCATCAAGTTGATATCCAAGTTGAGAAGTCGGGTGATCACCGTGAGGGACGCTAATCGTTTCCATCGCTTCCAGAGTGGAACCTGTTCTTGCGGAGACTACTGGTGACTTAAAGAGTTGGAACCCCCAAGTCGGAGCCCTAAGTCCCATATGGCGTCTCTGGTTCCACCGTTCACGGAAGCGACGGCCAAAGCGAAGGTCCAGCGAGCGGAGGATCTCTGGAACACCAAAGACCCCAATAAGGTAGCTCTCGCATACACCCCTGATTCCGTGTGGCGCAACAGGGACCAGTTTCTCCGAGGCCGTGAGGAAATCATCGGCTTCCTCCAGAAAAAATGGGATGTTGAGAAGAGGTACAAACTTCGCAAGCGTTACTTCTGCCACAACGACAACAAAATCGCTGTGGAATTTGAGTACGAGTACCTGGACGAAGTGGCTGGTCAGTGGTGGCGAGCTTACGGCATCGAGCACTGGACTTTCAATCAGGATGGTGTCATGGAACGCCGAGACATGTCTGCAAATAACATTCCCATCAGTTCGGAAGAGCGAATGTTCAAGTAAGAGCCTGGCAAAGAAATAGACGAGTACGTACCACCCGTTCACAACCTTCCTGAAATAACAAAAACGAACACAAACTCGCGAAAGAAAAGCAAATTTTCATATTATTTTGCCATTCAAATGATACACAGATCTAGCTTACCTTGCACATCTGCAAGGAGACACCATCAGCAGCTGAGCAGGATCGGAAACCGCAATGGACTAACCTGACCCAACAACGATCTCTCTGGAGCTTCGGACTCCATCATCAAAACCATTGTGTCTTTTTCCTCCACAATTCGGATGCCGTCCGAGCCTTGAGTGTGAAGGATGCCTTCATGTCAATGGCGCTTTAGAAGAGACCTTTTACAGGCCACAACAAGATCACTCCGTCCCTTTGTCAGCGATCTGAAGGTCGTATAACTGACGAATATTTCCGGACCCTGCAGAAACAACATTTTTATTCAAGTCACAAGACAAAAAGTTCAAGCCCTACCGTATAACCATTCCTTGAAGTGTGCGTGAATTGCATTCGACAGGTCCCGCTTACGATTATCGTCCAAGGGAACATTCTGCAGCAAGTGGCGCAAGTTCTCCATTGCCTTGTTCTGTTAAAAAAAAATCAGTAAATGAACCGAGAAGGAAAAAGAAAAAAAGAAAAAGAAAAACTCACCCGCTGCTGCTGCGCCATCAGATAAAGTTTCGGTAGCAAAAACGGATTCGCCCTCGTAAAATTCTGTTCGGATTCTCCTCCGTTCCATCTTGGAATCTGAAAAGTCAGTATTGTGAGCAGCTAGCCAAAAGAATCCAGAACGTCATCTTACCAGGAAATTAGTAAATCTATCCGGCGGAACGACGCTGGCACCTTCCGCTTGAGCGTCAGCAACACCAGCAGGATGGGGTAAGGAGTCATGTGGATCGATAACCCCCAATGTCAAAATCTTGTCCCATCTGTTGACAGTCGGATCCACTCGAACTTGAGCAAGATGTGCTTCAAGTTTTGGATAAAACGTGTTGAACGGAGCGACCTGGTAAATACGGTAGAAGCTTTTAGAAAAAAAAAAAGAAGCAAAAATGATATGACTTTTACCTGAAGATTATAGTTATTACCGAGAATGAGTGGACGTTGATTGACACCCAGAAAGAACACGCACTCCCGGCAATTCGCTATACAGATTCTTGCACAGGGCACGATCACCTGGACTCTTTCGCAGTGCTCTATCCTCACGGCCTGCATTCAAACAGAGAATTAGTAATAAGAAACAGTCGATACCACGCTACCTTTCCAACCGCACCAAGAACGACAATGGAATCCGAGCAGCCAAACACAGACGCATACTTAGTTGGCGCCAGAACGTAAACCACCGCATCGTGACAGTTCGATACCTGAAAGAACTATGTTAAAGATAAAACTCTGGTGTAAGACGTATAAACCTTCAACGTGTCACCAGTGACATCGCTTTCGCTCTTTATGGTGGATACTTTGGTCACCCCATCAACGAATGTCAGCCCTTCGAAACACCACTCCCTGTTCTTGGTCACACCATTTTGAACCCATGCCTGTGCCCCGACAGCATCAATCATAGTGATATCGTTCTCCTCATTCGGCCCGTTTTCTTTGCCTGAACATTTTGTTCGTTGAGCTTGGGTCGAAATGTGCTCCAAAATCCAGTCGTGTGCTTGAGCCAAAGGCACCGGAACAGCAGGCATATCCGGATCAGAACCCGCAAAGAAAGGAGCGGTCTGGCTGAGTGATCTTGCGTTGCATTGCGCGTCAACTGGCCGAAAAATAATTCCGAGACGATCGAAGCTTCCAACTGACAGAACCTTAAGAAAAACATGTCGAATCAGATCAATGGCTTCCAACAAATAGCTCTTGATCATTTTACCTTTGCACCGTCTTCCTCCAGATCGACCAGCAAAGCCAGTAAAGATGAGAGATGCTTCTGGACGAATGCAAGCTGGTGCACCTCCTCTTCAACTTGACAAGGAACGGATTTTCTTGTAGGCCTAACCTGTCGTGAGCAAGAACACAAGAACACAAGAACTTGAAATAAAAACCAGAGTGCTTGCTTACTTGCAAAGGCGAAAGTGTCGAAAAGAATCCATCAAACGGCGACGTAGAAGGCCAAACGTCTGCTACTGCCGCCGGATCCTTGTGAGAGCGTGGAGGAACCCTCCGATAGATCTGAATATATAGGAAGAGAAGAAGATCGTCGACGTGTGCTCCGACTGTGTCAATCTCCGCTGCATAAGCCCGAGCCAGCTGATCACAGTCGTCTCCATCTGGCAAGACCGAAGCCAGAGTATCCAACACCAGTAGAGCATGCGCCTCCGAAAGTCCCAAGCACTCGACAATCGCAGCAACACCAACGCGTCTGCTTGGCTGCTGAGCCATCGCTGACGAATCCTCGGAAGCATTCCCTCCTCCCGACTGCCAGGATGTTTGCGGGATAGACTTGTCCAGCAGCTTCTCCCGGAGCTCCCGGAGAGACCCAACTCCATCGTGGTGCATCAAACTCGGCAGTGGTAGCATGCCGTACTCGAATGGCTCCCGCCGGACGTGTAACCATGGCGGCTCCCCCTGTGCCGAAGCTGTAGTAGTCGTCTCACTCTCAACTGTGGCATTCATATCCCTCATATCCACCTCCTCATTCACTAGAGCTTTGCTGTGTTCTTAGTCCCACCTTTCTTCTCTTTGCCTTGTTCTTCTTCTTCCCGGACGAGCCTCTCTTCCCAGAACCGCATTTCCCAATTGCTGCTCCCTAGGGCATCGTTAAGAAACACCCTATCCACGAAGAAATTGCCCACATTACCTAGAGTGACTGAATTCCCACGCCAGGATAGGGCTCCCGGCCACCGAGCTCCCGCAAGAACGAGCTACACTCTCTTCTTGGCTGGCATTTTCGCAAGCGGTCAGCCAAATCGATGCGATTCTTTGCCCCGCGGCTGCGATCGAAGACCACAAACCTTGCCGGCACTGCGAAATCTCAGCCCGGCGATTCAATCGTGCCGCCTCGCCTCCGCCCGCGCCCCACTCCGCGCCACACGCCGCGGTGCGTCGACAGCGCAACACTAGGTAAGAGAGGAAACAAGGGTTTCGTTCGTTCTTTTTTCCCGATTTTACCAACAAACCATCCAATCCAACGGACGTTAGTGCCGCCACGTTAATCAACCTTGAAAAATGCTCGAGCCCTAATTACTCTTACAAAAATTCCTTGGCATATGCCCAAAGTGGGCATCTATAGCCCTAATTACTTTTGCCCTTCCAGATGACCAACTTAGAGGTTAATGCCGGGCTCGAGCAGATCAGGGCAGCCAAGACACTCGCCCAGCTCAAGGCCGTACACTCTCGTGTGGCCCATCTCGTCCAATCCAATATTTACATGGCCAATTTCCTCCTCCAGATGTACGGCACCCGCGGCGGCGTGGAAGATGCCAAGAGAGTCTTCGACGGGACGGCCAAGAAGAACGTCTTCTCCTGGGCACTGATGCTCTCGGCATATGCCCAGAACGGGCATCTGGAGGAGGCCCGGGGTATATACTTGGCCATGCCCGAGCACAACCTGGTGACGTGGACGGTCATGATCAACGCACTTGCCCAGCACGGGCATGTGGACGAGGCCAAGCGCGTGTTCGATTCCATGTGGGAGAGGGATAGAGTCTCATGGACGGCGATGCTTACAGCGTTTGTGGACAATGGACGGCTGGGAGACGCCAGGAATCTCTTCACTAAGATGCCCGAACTGAGCATCTTTTCCGAGACCGCGATGCTCACGGCCCTGGCCCGGGAGGGTCTCATTGACGAGGCCAAGAATCTCTTCGATTCCATGCTCGAGAGGGACATGATCTCCTGGACGGCGATGCTTGTCGCCTATGCCGACAACAAGATGATTGAGGAGGCCGAACTTGTTTTCCGGACGATGCCCGAGAGGGATCTTGTCTCGTGGAATGCGATGCTTGCCGGGTATGCGCAGAACGGGCAATTCGACGAGGCCAAGCGGCTCTTTGCCCGGATGCGCGAGAAAAACATGATCTCGCTCACAGCGATGGCGTCGGCATATGCTCAAAACGGGGATTTGGAGAGCACCAAGAAGATCTTTGATCGAATGCCAGAGAGGAGCTTGGTTTCGTGGAACACAATGCTGAGTGCCTATGCCCAGACTGGGCACATAGAAGAGGCTAAAGCCCTCTTTTACGCGATGCGAGAGAGCAACCTGGTATCGTGGAACACGATGCTTTCGGCATATACCACTTTCGGGAATATCCCTGAGGCAAGGAGCTTGTTTGCTCGGATGAAAGAGTGGGACTTTATTTCGTGGACTGTGATGCTAGTGGCATATTCCCAGCAAGGGCTGGTTGAGGAATCTAAACAGGTTTTCGATGAGATGCAAGAGAGGGATCTTGCGTCGTGGAACGCAATGCTCTCGGCATATGCCATAAACGGGCATATTGAGACAGCGAGGAATCTCTTTGGTGCGATGGAGGAACGTGACCAAATCTCGTGGAACATAATGCTTTGCGCGCACTCGCGCAGTGGGAACCTGGAAAACGCGAAGAATCTCTTCGATCTTATGCGCGAGCACGACCTTGTGTCGTGGAACGCGATGCTTTCTGCATATTCCCAGAATGGGCATCTGGAATACGCCAAGAGCATATTCGACCGGATGCAGGAGCGCGACAGGGTGTCATGGAACGCGATGCTCGCGGCATATGCCCAGAACGGGCATCTAGAAGATTCTAAGAAGTTTTTCGATGCCATGGAGGAGAGAGACGCAGTGGCGTGGGGCGCAATGCTCGCGTCATATGCTCTAAACGAGAATCTCGACAAGGCGAAGAGTTTCTTCGATAGCATGGAGGAACGAAGCAATGTGTCGTGGACGGTGATCCTTTCGGCATATGCCCAGAAAGGGCGCGTGGAAGATGCGGCGAATCTCTTCAAATCCATGGACGAGCGCGACCGCGTGTCTTGGACGGCGATGCTTGCGGCATTCGCCCAAAAGGCTAGCTTCGAGATCGCAATGGAGTTCTTTGGCGCGATGAATTTGGCGGCGGAATCACCTGACGAGGCGACGATCGTGTGCGCGATCGCGGCTTGCAGCCACAGTGGCAAGTTCAAGGATGGGCTCGCGTGCTTCCGATCGATGCAAATGGATCACGCGGTGAAACCCACCAAGCAATTGTATAGCTGCGCGGTGGATCTTCTCGCGCGATCGGGCCATCTAGAGGAATCGGAGGAGCTCATCCATACCATGCCATTCGTGCCGGATTCGCTGGATTGGACGGCGCTGCTAGCCGGGTGTAAGAGCCACAAGGATTCCAAGAGAGGAGCTCGAGCGTCGCAGAGAATGGTGGATATGGACGCCAAGAATGTGGCGGGCTACGTGCTTCTCTCCAACATGTACAGAGATCCGACGGCCAGAAAGCTTTCCCTCCCGACGGATGGAATCGTGCCAAGTAGAGCCCTAAAACCCCTGGGCTAGGGTTCTTCCTCTTGGAGAGACTCTGGCGATGTCCGCCGCGGCGCGGCTATGGCGCCTCGCTCGATCAGTGCCGCGGAGCGCAAGCCCAGGTCTGTGTCGATGTAATGCTAGAGAATGCGCTCCGGCGATTATCGGCGGGGATCATGGATTGAGCAATGTAGGCCTGGGAGGATTGGATTTCAGGCGCGGGTTTGCGACGACGAAGAAGGGAGCCGTGACGCCCAAGGCCAAGACGAAGAAGGGCCCTCAGGCGGCGAAAGGAGGGAAGAAAGGAGCTGCTGGAGGGAAGGGGTCTGGGAAAGGAGGCGCTGGAGCATCGGAAGGGGGTGGTGGTAGCACAGGGACTGTAGGCATTGAGGATTATACCATTAAGGAACCAGGAGAGATTGCCGAGGACAATCTCTTCACTGGAGCAAGGAAAGTTCACGAGATCACTGCCGAGGATATCAACAAGTACTTCCACATAAGGTGAGTTTCTATTCTTCATTGTTCTTCGAGAAATGGAGACTGAAGACGCTCTCTTTTTTTTCTTTTGTAGTGAGGAGGATGTGACGAAGTACTTTACTGAAGGATTTCCGAAGGGAGTTATGAAAGAATTTGAGATGTCGAGAAGCAGGTTCGTTCGAGTTAGAAGATGTGTTCTTGAAATCATTAACAAGCTCCAGTACTCCGCCACTGGCGAGTTTGCTTTCGTCTCGCCGGACGTTTTGCCTTACAATCTCGCCAGGGATGCCGTCTTTGTGAAAGCGGATAAGCCGAAAGCTAGCGTGAAGAGCGAGGAATCCGACACAAGTGTTACCTCTGAAGAAGGAGAGAAGTCGAGCGAAGAGGTCCAAGACAAAGATGATACTCATGCGGAAGATGAGGATGAAGAGGCAAAGAAGGACGACGGCATGAAGCTCCATATATCTAGCAAGAAAGATCAAAGTAAGTTTAGGCACTCTTGTGTTTTTGTCTGACCTTTGTAACATCTCTCAGGGATGAGGGGCTCCAAGCACCACATTCTCGATGGACCTGTAGGATGTGGAAAAAGTTTTGCTCTCGCGGTGATTGTCCAATGGGCTCGTGCTCAAGGTTGGCTTGTTTTTTACGTACCCAGGGGCCAAGAATGGACCAGGGGAGGGTACTATTATTTGAATGAGCTTACTGGACTTTGGGACACACCTATACAAGCTCAGAAGGTTTTACGGGTAAGCATTCACTTGCAGTTTTTATGCTTGTAACTAATTTGCTTCATTTTCTAGGAGTTTTTGGACAGTCATGGCGAAATGCTGGAACAGATCAAGTGTCGTGTTCCGGATCCTATATTTTTGGGTGAAACTGCTGCGCTTGGTCGTATACCAGGTCCACAAGAAATTACTATGCCGGAGAACTCGACCGTGAAAGATCTTGTGGAAAAGGGGCTTGACGTGCAAGCTGCTGCCTCCAACATCGTTGTGAGATTGAGACAAGAGCTTGATCTCGTCACAGAGTTCCCAGTCCTGATCGCGGTTGACGAGGTTGTATACGTGGTTTCAATGTTTTCCTTCTGACCATTCTGGGTCCCTGTTGCAGTTTAACAGTTGGTTTACGTTCAGCGAGTATCACCAATTCCTGGATTTTAAGAAGACTCGTCAAATTCATGCCAAAGAGCTAGGAATGGTTTGTTAACTTCACCTTTCATTTTCAAATCTGATGGCCCTGTCTGACTACAGGTGAGCGCTTTCCGGAGGATGGAAACATCGCGTCAACTCTTTGTTGGAGCCTTTTCACAGTCGACAGCTGTCGGCAAGCTTCCCCTGGAACTTCCCGGAGCTCCGAAGAGGTTTCGAATTGACGTTGCTCGCGCAGACAAGGAAGAGATTCACGCCGCTATTCGATACTATCACAAGTAATGCTACGGTCTCCTCTTTTCCTTGACATCTTTACAACTGTTGGCTGTTTCTCAGGCAAAATCTGTTGCACAATGAGCCTCAGGAGGATGCCATCAACCGGCTCTTCTTCTTGACCAACGGAAACGGCGCCGAGTTAAGGAAGCTCGTGCGATATATTTAACTGCAAACCTGTCGCGACAAGGTTCGCTCTAGGACAAAAGTTGACGAGGTCGCCGTCGTTCTGATCGCTCGTATCTGCAGGCTTTTCACGCAATTTTTCACATGGACGAGTTATATATCTCTGGGAATTTATTTGTGTGGGGTCAACTGTGACGCGAGGAACACTACCCTCCGTATTTTTTTTGGTCGGTTTTGCGCTTCCCAGCGATGGCATCAGGACCACTGGCTCTTGGGAGTAAAATAATGAAAGATTGCGAAGCTCGAGAGGTTTGCTTGTTTCTTCTTTGTATTAAGATCTAACCGGGAATCGTGTGTCGTGTTCAAAGCATTGTTTTCTTGGCGGGCACGTTTCCTTCTCGTATTGTTTCTTTCTTTTTTATTTCGGTTGTTCTTATTCTCTATCTTTAATGCCTGATGGATGTTGCTAGGCTGCTGCTAAGGGGCGACTAGACGCCAACATTTATAAGATTCCGCAAGAAAAACTAAGCGAAAGCGATCTCTCCTCCACCTCCAGTTTGCTGGTATGTTGTAAGCTTTTGATTTCTAGTTTTCTATTTTTTCTTTTTTTCTTTTCTGTCCGTAAGAGATTTGATGCCGGGTGGAACTTTGAAACAGGAGACATTCTTTTCCGCGAGACAAGTCAGGAGCTTAAAATCTGGAGATTTTCCAAGCGAGCCTATGAAGATGGATGGTTAAGTTGGAAGAACTCCAGGCGATAAGCCCTCGATTTTTTGGCTACACAGGCACCCTTTGTCTCTGGCCGCCCTTAAGCGTTGCCTGTCTATTGGCGAAGTTGAGAGGCCAAGAGTAACTTACACCTTGATAGGACAGATTTGTCGAATCTCGCAAACTTTAATTTTTTGATCGAGCTTATCCTTTTACGATGCACTGTGTGGGATCAATCCCAGCCGTTTAATCCATTGACGGAGCTACCCGTCCTACCGGCCCTTGCCACGTCCCACCATGTTAGATTTAAAAACAAATAATATTTTTGCTATTTATATTTCCCCATGCTGTGGTGCTTCCTAGTCTTCGATCAGGCGCTAGGGTTTCGCGTCTAGGCAGTGAGCGATCGATCTTTGGCGGTGCGTCCCCCGAGAGATCTCTGTGATTGTCGAGAGAGGATCCCCCCAGCGAGCGAGTCCGATTCAAGATTTCGAGGAATTGTGTGCCTGATCGCTGCCGCCCGCATTTCACTCGCGCGAGGGCTTGATTCGAGGCTTCTTGGTGCGAGCGTAGAGATCGAGAGCAGCTATGCAGGCTTGCCTGGGATTGTCCTTGAACCAGGCAGCATGGATGCACCGCCGCGCTCGAGCAACGGAAGCTACCGCTTTGGGGTCAATCTGCTCCAGCCGCTTGAGCTCAGCTGTGCCGTCCTTGTCATGCGCGACCGCCGGACTGAAGGTTCTTCACACTAGTTTTTTGCCCTCGAGAAATTTGGATAGATGGGGCACTGGCAGCAGCCATCTCCAGCGATGGAATGGGGAGCGGAGAATGTACCGCTGCGTGGTCACCATGTCGTCCATGTCTCAAGTGCCAGAGGGTCCTCTTGGACTTTACGATCCTGCATTGGACAAGGATTCGTGTGGGGTGGGTTTTGTTGCCGAGCTTTCAGCCAAGCCGAGCCGCCAGACTGTAAGTTCTAGCTCAATTGGATTGTATCCCGAATTGATGAGATTTTCGTGCGTTTTTCTTTTCCTCTTGCAGGTCACTGATGCTCTGGAGATGCTTGTAAGAATGGCACATCGTGGTGCTTGTGGCTGTGAAACTAACACTGGTGATGGTGCAGGCGTTCTTTTGGCACTCCCCCATGACTTCTTTGCATCGGTAACTTTCTGTGCATGCTGCCCTCCAGTTTTTTTTTCTCCCTCTTGGTTTGAACGTTGTTCTCCTAGATCGCCAAAGACGAGATCGGATGTGAACTTCCCCCTCCATCCGAGTACGCCGTCGGCATGTTTTTTCTTCCCACTTCCGAGACGAGGCGGATGGAAAGCAAAAACGTGTTTAACAAGGTGATGTCTTTTGCTGACTTTCTCTTTCGCTTTTGGATTTTTATATTTGTGTTCGTACTACTGCAGGTCGCAGAGTCTCTTGGACACACGGTTCTTGGCTGGCGAAGTGTTGTGACCGACAACTCGGATCTGGGGAAATCGGCTCTTGCGACTGAGCCCGTTGTGGAGCAAGTGTTTTTGACGGGCAGCTCCAGGTCGTCCGCCAGCTTAGAACAGCAGGTACTTGTCTCTACTCTCTTCCTGTGCTTAACCGAAATGATAAATCTGGTTAGATTGAGTTCTTTATGCTGATGGGTCCATTCCAACTTTATTCCCTGGTCTGTCATGAATAACCTACTGCTTCCGAGTCACATTCCTCTCTTCTACCCGGTTTGCAGGGATGTGTTCCTTTATGCCACAGGCTTCCATTCTATTCTTCGAGTTCGAATGGAGGTGATCATAACACTACAGGCAGTTTGTGATCTTGACAATTATTTTTTCTCATCGGTCGCACTGACACTTTAATATGTGCCGCAGATGTATATTTTGCGCAAGCTGTCCATGGTTGCCATTCGAGCTGCTCTTAATCTCCAGCATGGTGCTGTTCGTGATTTCTACATCTGTTCCCTTTCATCGAGAACTGTTGTTTACAAGGGGCAGCTCAAACCAGACCAGCTCAAGAAATACTACGCGTCCGATCTTTGTCACGACAAATTTACAAGCTATATGGCTTTGGTGAGCACATCAATTTCCTCCATATTCATCTAAGTGGCGTTGTAATTGTAGGTGCATTCAAGATTTTCAACAAACACATTTCCTAGCTGGGATCGGGCGCAACCAATGAGAGTTCTTGGTCACAATGGAGAAATCAATACTCTTCGAGGAAATGTCAATTGGTAATAATCTTGCGAATTTAGAAACACCAGTAACCCCAGAGTGCAGGATGCGAGCTCGGGAAGGCCTTTTGAAATGCAGAGCGCTTGACCTTTCAAATGACGAACTCCAGAAACTGCTTCCTATTGTTGACGCTAGCTCCTCCGACTCCGGTGAGTGAACGAGCGTATTTTGAGGGATTTTAATGGTGTTGTTGTAGGTTCATTTGATGGTGTGTTGGAGTTTCTTGTACGCTCTGGTCGAAGTCTTCCGGAGGCAATGATGATGATGATACCGGAAGCATGGCAGAATGACAAGAATATGGATCCAGAAAGAAGAGCTCTGTACGAGTACTTTTCTGCTTTGATGGAACCTTGGGATGGACCTGCGCTTATTGCTTGTAAGTGCTAATCCTGTTGGTTGTAGAGCGCTTTTAATTGTCTGTCGTATTTCTCCCAGTCTCGGACGGTCGTTATCTTGGTGCAACTCTGGATCGAAATGGACTTCGACCAGGGCGTTACTACATCACTCATAGTGGCCGCGTGATCATGGGCAGTGAGGTCGGCGTAGTCGATGTGCCACCCCAGGATGTAAGCAAAAAAGGTCGCTTAAATCCGGGTATGATGCTTCTCGTGGATTTTGAGAACCATGCCGTTGTGGACGACGACGCCCTTAAGAAAGAGTATTCTACGCGTCAACCATATGCTGAGTGGCTCCAACATCAGAAAATTTTGCTCAAGGACATCGTGGACTCTGTTTCAGAAGACTGCACATCTCCACGAATTATTGGAACTCTGCAGGTAATTTCCGTCCCTGATTTCTTTTATTTGTTTTCATTGTTCCTGGTTCTCATGGAGGATTTGCAGCCTAAAAAGACGGATGCAACGAGGGACAACATGGGGATTCATGGATTGGTACCACCGCTCAAAGCTTTTGGGTATACTTCTCTCCATTTTTTTTCTTATGTTTGGTTGCTCTTGTAAGGTCTATTAGGAAGTTAAATCCTCAGCACGTCACTGCAAATACAGTAACAAGTGCCAAAGGCTGTTCAAGACATTTGGTATCAGAGTCCTAGCCGGTCTGGTCTCCATCACCTTCACTGATGTTTTTATACCTTTGTGTAGGTACACTGTTGAAGCGCTCGAGATGCTGTTACTTCCAATGGCCAAAGATGGTGTGGAGGCCCTTGGCTCGATGGGAAATGACGCACCGTTGGCCGTTATGACCGATCGGCCAAAGCTCAGCTTCGAGTACTTCAAGCAGATGTTTGCTCAAGTTACAAATCCGCCGATAGATCCTATCCGTGAAGCTATCGTCACATCGACAGAGTGCATGATCGGACCGGAGGGTGATTTGACGGAGTCGACAGAAGAGCAATTCCACCGGCTCTCTCTGAAGGGACCGCTCATATCACCTTTGGAAATGGAAGCGCTGAAGAAGATGAACTACCAGGGTTGGCGGAGCAAAATAATTGACATCACGTTTCCACGAGAGGAAGGACCTACTGGTCTGGAGAAAGCTCTGGACAGAATATGTGTGGAAGCCAGGAAAGCCATATCGAAGGGGTTCAAAATGCTGGTTCTTTCGGACAGAGGTATTTTTTATCATACACTTTTCAGCTTCAGATCACTTATATACTGCTCATGAATCAGGAACCTCTCCTGAACGAGTTCCAGTGAGCTCTTTATTGGCTGTTGGAACTGTTCATCACCATCTCGTCTCAACTCTTGAGCGTACGCGCATTGGTTTAGTGGTGGAATCTGGTGAGCCTAGGGAGGTACATCACTTCTGCACACTCCTAGGATTTGGAGCAGACGCGATATGTCCCTACCTGGCCGTTGAAGCTATCTGGAGGTTACAGGTAGATGGCAAAATACCATCTAAGGAGAATGGAGTCCTAAGTTCTAAAGACGAGCTGGTCCAGAAGTACTTCAAAGCTTCGAATTCGGGTATTCTCAAGGTCCTTGCCAAGATGGGCATTTCAACCTTGGCATCGTACAAAGGAGCTCAAATCTTCGAAGCCCTTGGCCTCTCTTCGGACGTAGTGCAGAGGTGCTTCAGAGGTACACCAAGCAGGGTGGAGGGTGCTACGTTTGAGATGCTTGCAAAGGATTCGCTTCGATTGCATGAGCTGGCGTTTCCCTCTCGCAAGCTGCCACCGGGAAGTGCTGAAGCTCATGCTCTGCCAAATCCCGGAGACTATCACTGGAGGAAAGATGGCGAGATTCATCTGAATGACCCGCTAGCGATGGCAAAGTTACAGGAAGCTGCTCGGACTAACAGCGTTGGAGCCTACAAGGACTACTCGAAGCGGATTTACGAACTGAACAAAAAATGCAGCCTGCGTGGGATGTTGAAGTTCAAAGCTTCCAAAACTCCGGTTGCATTAGAGGAGGTGGAACCTGCCAGCGAAATCGTGAAGCGTTTCTGTACTGGTGCTATGAGTTACGGCTCTATTTCCTTGGAGGCTCACACAACTTTGGCGATGGCAATGAACCAAATCGGAGGAAAATCTAATACTGGTAAGTTACTGTTAAAAATCTTCTAGCCCACCTAAACTCGAATTCGTAGGTGAGGGAGGTGAAAATCCTTCTCGACTGGAGGCTTTGCCTAACGGCCAGATGAACCCGAAAAGAAGTGCTATCAAGCAAGTCGCCAGTGGAAGATTTGGAGTCACCAGTTATTATCTTACGAATGCTGATGAACTTCAAATCAAAATGGCTCAGGTTCGTTTATTTTGTAAAGTAACTAGGCGTTTCTATTTCTTTTTTCTTCTTTTCTTCGCAGGGAGCAAAACCTGGAGAGGGAGGTGAGCTTCCGGGGCACAAGGTTATAGGAGACATTGCGACAACAAGAAACTCTACATCGGGCGTTGGTTTGATAAGTCCTCCACCACATCATGATATCTATTCGATTGAAGACCTTGCTCAGCTTATTTATGATCTGAAGGTAAGCTATTTCGATATATTTCTTTTCGTGTTGTGACTTTTCCTTTCGTTGCAGAATTCGAATCCAGGTGCTCGTATCAGCGTGAAGCTAGTTTCTGAAGCCGGTATTGGTGTAGTGGCCAGCGGGGTCGTGAAAGGCCATGCAGACCACGTCCTGATTTCGGGCCATGAAGGGGGTACCGGTGCGTCGCGCTGGACTGGCATAAAAAATGCAGGCTTGCCGTGGGAGCTTGGTCTTGCAGAGACTCATCAGACGCTAGTTGCAAATGATCTTCGAGGACGGACCACATTGCAAACTGATGGACAGCTGAAAACTGGACGGGACATTGTGATAGCTGCTCTGCTTGGAGCGGAAGAATTTGGATTCAGCACTGCTCCATTGATTACGTTGGGCTGCATCATGATGAGGAAGTGCCACTAGAACACTTGTCCCGTGGGAATCGCTACTCAAGACCCGGTACTACGGGAAATGTTTGCCGGAGAACCCGAAGACGTGATCAACTTTTTCTTCATGGTAGCGGAGGAAGCTCGTGAACTTATGGCCGAAATGGGATTCAGGACGATGGACGAAATGGTTGGACGGGCTGACATGCTAGAGGTGTACAAGTCCGTCACAGCAAGCAACGAGAAGCTGAAAAACATCGATCTGTCGCTTCTTCTTCGACCTGCGGCTGATATTCGACCCGACGCTGCTCAACGCTGCGTGCAGAAGCAGGATCACAATCTCGGCATGGCTTTGGATCAGCAACTCATCAAAGTTTCTAAGCATGCTCTAGAGAACGGGTACCCGGTATATCTGGAGTCACCCGTTGTGAACGTGAACCGGGCCGTAGGAACCATGCTCAGTCACGAAGTCACCAAGAAGTACAAGATGGAAGGCCTTCCGGCTGATACCATTCACGTCAAGCTTACAGGAAATGCAGGACAGAGTCTAGGCGCGTTTCTATGTCGGGGTATTACGTTGGAGCTGGAAGGTGACAGCAACGACTACGTTGGGAAGGGACTTTGTGGAGGCAGGGTCGTGGTTTATCCTCCCAGGGACAGCGGATTTGACCCCAAAGAGAACATCGTCATTGGGAATGTTGCTCTGTACGGGGCCACAAGTGGTGAAGCGTATTTCAACGGCATGGCCGCTGAGCGGTTCTGCGTTAGAAACTCCGGCGCAAAGGCAGTCGTGGAGGGCGTTGGAGATCACGGCTGTGAATACATGACTGGAGGCACAGTCGTTATTCTTGGGAAGACGGGGAAGAATTTTGCTGCTGGAATGAGCGGGGGGATAGCATACGTATATGATGTGGACGGAAAGTTCAGGCTCCGATGCAACCCCGGACAAGTCGACCTCGAAGACGTTCTTGAGGACGAGGATGTGTTGACTTTGAGGGCTATGATTCAACAGCATCAGCGACACACGAAAAGCCAGCATGCAAAGCAAATCCTGGATGAGTTTGACTCTGCGCTTCCCAAGTTCGTGAAAGTTTTCCCTCGCGACTACAAAAGAGCTCTCAACGAGGAGAAGGCCAAGAAAAGAGCGGCAGAGGAGGAGGAAGCGCGACTGGCCACTGTGGATGCTTTCCAGGAATTGAAGAAAATGGCCGAAGCGGCTACCAACGGAGGAGCGGCTGCAGTAGCTGAGGTAAAATTGAATATTCATGTCGCCTTCAACTCTGACGTGCTTGCCTTGTTTCAAGACTCCGGCCAAAGCGCGGCCAACAATAATTCCGGACGCTGTTAAGCATCGGGGATTTATCTCGTATGAACGAGAAACACTTCCATATCGCCCGGCCCAGTAACGAATGCAAGACTGGAACGAGGTCCTTGCTACCGGCAGGAATGATGACCTCCTTAAAACCCAGTCTGCCCGGTGTATGGATTGCGGCACTCCATTCTGCAACCAGGTATGACTTCCCCTCCAGTTCATCTATGTTATTTAGTCATCTCTTTGTATCTGCAGGATAGCAGTGGATGTCCCCTTGGAAACAAGATTCCGGAATGGAACGAACTTGTTCACCAAGGTCGTTGGCGGGAAGCCTTGGATAGGCTCCTGGAAACCAACAACTTTCCAGAGTTCACGGGACGTGTGTGCCCTGCTCCTTGCGAGGGTGCCTGTGTTTTGGGAATTATCTCTATTAAGACGATGGAGTGTACCATTATTGACAAAGCCTTTGAGGAAGGTTGGATGGTTCCTCGTCCACCAGCTTATCGAACCGGGTATGTAGGGACAAGTTTTACTCATGTCGTTGGTTTCTCACGTCGTTGTCTCTTTACAGGAAGAGAGTGGCGATTGTAGGTAGCGGTCCGGCAGGCCTAGCAGCCGCTGATCAGCTCAATAAGGCCGGCCACTCCGTGACAGTGTTTGAGCGAGCGGATAGAATTGGAGGCCTCATGATGTACGGTGTACCGAACATGAAGACCGACAAAGTGGAGGTCGTTCAACGGCGAGTGAACCTGATGGCTGCCGAAGGGATCGAGTTCATCGTTAATGCGAACGTCGGAGTTGACAAGTTATTCTCGGTGGAGAGGTTAATGTCCGACTATGATAGCTTACTACTTGCTTGTGGCGCTACTAAGCCCAGGTATGGAACTCTTCACTTGTTTCTAGGTCTAACCATCTTTTTATTTGTTTTTCTTCAGGGACCTTAAAGTAGAAGGCCGAGAATATGAAGGCATACATTTTGCCATGGAGTTCCTTCACGCGAATACCAAGAGTTTGCTGGATTCGGGGCTCAAGGACAACAACTACATATCCGCCAAAGACAAGAAGGTGGTGGTGATAGGAGGAGGCGATACAGGCACAGATTGCATCGGTACTGCGGTCCGCCACGGCTGCAAGAGCGTTGTAAATCTGGAGCTACTTCCTCAGCCTCCTGCAACTCGTGCACCGGGGAATCCTTGGCCACAGGTAAGAGTTTCTTGTCTTTTCGTCTCTGTGTTGGAGTGTTCCTTACGGCTCGCGATTGTTGCAGTGGCCACGAATTTTCCGCGTTGATTACGGGCATGCCGAGGCAAAGGAGAAGTTTGGTAGTGATCCCAGGTCGTATGAGGTGACCACAAAGAAGTTTATCACCGATGGTGATAACCGTGTCAGCGGCTTGGTGCTCAAACGGGTGCGGTGGTTTAAGGACGCGAGTGGGAGATTCCAGAGGGAGGAAATCGAAGGGTCGGAAGAGATAATAGAGGCAGATTTGGTGCTCTTGGCCATGGGATTCGTGGGACCAGAACAGGTGAAATGAGCTAAGTTCTTCTTTTCTTTTCATTCCAGCTGACGCTTCTCCTTTCCAGGACGTAGCTGAGAAGCTCAAAGTGGCTACCAATGATGCAGCAACCACATTTAAAGCAGAGTATGGCAAATTTGCTACAAATGTCAAGGGTGTCTTTGCCGCTGGTGACTGTCGAAGAGGACAATCGCTGGTTGTGTGGGCGATTGCCGAAGGGAGGCAAGCGGCAGCACAGATTGACAAGTTTCTGATGGAAGACACTTCCAAGGTTGGCGAGGAGCTCAAGGCTGCTCGGAAGAAGATGGGGATGTTGATATAAAATGGACAGCCAAATTTTGCCTGTTGTAAATTTTGTTGGGTTGGTTTTTATCCTAATTAAAGGAGTGGTTCTAATCAAAAATTATATTTAGTGTATTTTCAGATTAGTTCTAAACCGGATATTAGCTGGCATTTGATGGCGCCTTATCAACACAGACGATTCAAATGAAGAACAATAGCACCAGCAGCAACTTCGCTTTCCTCCAACTTATCAATCAAATCCCACAAGGAAAGACTTGCTTCTTTTGGTTTGGGAGAAATCGGGCAAAGACGGTGAGGACATAGGGAGAGTGGCGAAACCTGATCTACGATCTTTGATCGTTCACGCAGCCAGGCCAGCATTATCACTTGGAACTTTCCATTTGATCGTTGCCAGCAGCTCTGGTGGATGATCATTTAGGATAAACAAAGCAACATAGAGATCCATACCTACTGGCATTCTGGTTAAGGAATGGAGATTCCTTTCAAGAGGAAACAAGTGGAACTTATGACTAAAGGTCTAGGATTGCAATGGACATAAAAGGAGGAGGGAATGTAAATCCTAAGTGGTGGCAAAGATAACTATTACAATCCTATATCATTTTGTAGATCACCTAAAGAGAAAGGGAATTCATATGCCTCCCAGAGACTGAAAGAAGAAAAAACAAGAAAGAGAAATGAAGATGCAAAACAATAACCTGGCGATAATAAGCCATGTCGCAGAATATCCAGTAGTGAAGTGGCCAATAAGAGTGAGTTTGTTTGTCCTAGACAAAGCAACTCAATCGTGGCAGTGCTATGTTGGATTTGACATAAAATGATTGTGTTGCACCCATAGTTTATATTTCCAAACTATAAGCACAGCTTCAGCATTCTCAATAGCTCTCAAGGTAAATAATCTGGGTCACAAACATTGAGAGGTAGCTTCCTAGAGATAGTGGTGAGGACCATAGCTCACACACCATGGCCAACTCAGATGGGGAGAAAATTATAACAGTGAATAATATATATTAAGAACACTTGTATAGTACTGCCAACTTAGATTCGAATAAGTTTAAAGTAATATAAGATTATTACCTCCATTCTTAAGATATCTTTTTAATTTCATAGCAAAAGCTCTAGTCCAGAGGGTGCTCACCTCTAAGTCTAACAGTTGAACTTGCCAAAATTCACATATATTCCTTTAGTACATTGTTTTGCAACCATTAGGGTTTTTGGATGGAAGACGGCGGCGGTGTCAAGCGCCAGAGGGTTGTGGATGTCCGTCGTGAGGATGCGGAGAGGATCCATGGGCTGCTCATGGCTTTCTCCGCCCAGCTCACTGAAGCCGATCTTCAGGATCCGACCAAGGTTATGGAAGTCTACCATTTCTCGCACCGGACGACGTTTGATTACATGGGCAGGCCTCTCACCAAGGAGCTCATCGATTTCATAGAGGAGGAGCGCCCCGAGGTCAAACTCCCAGAATCGATAATAGTCTCGGCTCCAGGAAAGCGCGGTCGCAAGCAGCTTCGTCCTTACGGTATTTACGGTTTCAGGTACATAACGGGCACCCCGGGCGCTGGCAAGAGTTGCAGCGTCGCAGCGTCTGTGCTCTACCTCTATGGCAAGTTCGCGCGCGACAGGATCGGCTCCTCGTCTCGGCCGCGTCGGATTATGCTGGTCGATGGAGTTAAAATGGCTTTTTTCCCGGAGAATACGCTCTGGGATGGGCTGTTTCAGGCTTTTGTGGACGACAACGCTGCCTTGCAGGAGCTCGAAGCGATAGAGGCGGGCCAAGTATCGATCTTCGACGTGGAAAACTTCTTGAAGAGGATGATAAATGTGGACCTGACCATTGTCGTTGATGACGGCAACAGGTTGGCGAGAGATAGTCCGGGGCTACAATCTCTCTGCAGGCTTCTCGAATATTGCGTCGTCGTCTTTTGTGTTTCAATTTCAAGTGTATGGACGCAAGTCCTTCGTCATCCCAAGGCCCCGCAGTACAAGCTGGTTGTTGGAGGACTGAATGTAAGTTCTTAGGCGTCTTGTTCTTCACATTCTGAGATGTGTGTGCTTTGTAGGACGAAGAACTGGCATCCTATCTCAACCTCTTTCAGTTCCAGCGCGTCGATCTGTCTAAAACAGGTCGAGTTCCAAGGCTGCTGGATCAATTCGACACAGACATGGAAGTGTTCCACCAGTGCATCATATCATTTGAGGCAGATATACATACGTTCATCCAGCGCCACCTGGGAGGGAACGTTCGAGAGCAGCTCCAGAAAGAGTTGACGGGCACAGAAACAGTTCCAAGGCTTCCTCTGCTGCTAGAGCCCAAGTGCTTCTACGTGGGCAAAGATGGAACGCTCGAGGCTCTCACCCCTCATTTTCATTCCTATGCGCTTAGCACCTTAGCTGGACTCATGCGCGAGGATGACCTCGATGAGCAGCGGAAGCAGGTCACCTTCTGGGTACAAGCCGTTGCTAAGGACGACAACATGGCTCGCATCGGCTGGAATGCCGAGATGGCAGGAATCCTCAGCACAAAGTTTATGACTCAAGGCTTTTATTACGCACAAGGCAAAAGGGCACACATAACAGTGAAGCACGTCCTCAACTTCCATGGACCAATGTCCGGAAAGCTGCTCTCCGTTGAAGGAACAGCGCATGTCCCATACGACTTTAACCACGCTGGCATTGACATCTATTTGGAAGACGAAAACTTCATCGTGGCTCTCCATTTTTCTGTCGCCAAGAACGCCATCACTCATCACAAGAAGACGGCGAAGAAGGCTGAGGAACTGTTTGTTGGCGACAAGCGGATCAAGGTGCTTGTGTGGGTGATTTACACGGACAGGTGGGTCTCGTACCGAGCAACATCTAGAGTCCATCCTGGCCTCGAGTATTATGTCGTCGTGATGCCTTTCAGCTTCTTCAGTGTACAGCTTTCGAGCATTGATGCGAGGCTGGACGAGCTCAGGAAAAACACAGCCAGAACGGTATGCTGTCTTTTGTTTTCTTGTTCCTTTTCCTCTTTAATGGAACTCTCGTCTGTCACAGGATTTGCAAAGCTGCTCCGACTGTTGGGAAGATAGAGGCGATGCTCCCTGGGTGCAGTGTGACGTTTGTGACCTGTGGTACCACCAGCCTTGTGTCCACTACAATCCAGCACCGGAGGTGGATCCAGAACAGGGGGCAGATCTAGTCGAAGAAGCAGGGGAAGAACGTAGAAACGAAGTCAACTGTGTCACTCAGGTACCGTTCATGTGCCCCGCTTGTGCGCAGTATTTCAAATCGTAAGATGCCTGTGTGCTTAGCTCAAACAATCGTCAGCAACCACCACAACTGTCAATTGCGTTAGTTCTACAAGTATCAATAATTTTTGTCTAGGAACATCTTCAAGTTTGCAGATGTTGTGCATTCTATATATCTTTGAAAGCTATATGTAACTTAATAAAGGCTGTAAGGTGTGGTAGGCACTCCCGATTAAATCATCACACGAGACACGAGAGAGAGAGAGAGAGAGAGAGGGGGGAGGGGATAGTGCACACACAAACCTGGCTTCTTGATCGCCAAATAGACTGCGAGGATGAGCTCTAACGGCATCTTTCAAGTTCCAACATTGTGATGTTGCTCTCCACCCACTGCTGTCATGGAAAGGAGAAATAAGAGAAAGAAGCTGGACCAAGTCTTTGCTGCAAACTCCACGTAGAGATCGAGATCATGCTTTTCCCATGGATTTTGCAGGTCAGCTAGGAATGGGTGATTGATGCCTCTAGCGGACCTCCAAATGTGCAGCCTCAGTCCCAGCTCGACCAGGTATTCTCGCTGACAGGTGCAATTTTTTTTGTCACAGTTTTGTTGGCTTTTCTAGCGACACTCGTACAGCTCCTTTGGAGTTGGCCAGACCTTGTCGATAAGTATATGAGCTTGGCACACCCTTTCCCTGGCCACGGGCTCCCCCAACAGGATGCTCTTGAGGTCAAAGTCGCACAGTCTTGCAAAAACCACGTTCGACTTTGAGCTGAGACAGAAAGCGCAAGATCACCAGATCAAGGAGATGAGAGATTCAAATGCACTTGCATAGTATACATACCCGAACGAAGTTTCATGAGGAATGATGCGAAACACGCGCAGATCTTTTTCAGAAATGTCCTCTTGAAACTCAGGAGGGACTGTGTCCGGATAGTCTTCCGGGGTCAGCACTTTGACCCCCCCGGCCCTGGACACAAATATTTAAGCGAATTCACAAAGATAAGAAAGGAAAACGGGAGACATACGTCGTTGAATGTAGCACTGCCTCAAGGTAAAAGCACCTGAACAACTTGTCTATGGGAGAAGGATTGCGAAGCATGTGCCTGTACGCAAGGAAAGCAAGACGAAGATGACAAGCAGGAAACTGGGTAGCTGAGTAGCTATACCAGAGTAGCTGGCTGCTGTCATGGAGCTTTTGTTTCTCAGTCCCGAGCCTTTGCTGCTGGTTTGAGTTCAGCATACACAGAAGATAATGATAAACCAAAGCGCGGCATACTTACAGTTGAAGGAGCAGCCATAGAAAATATTCGCGTCTGCTTCTATCAACATGAGCCGAGCATGCGCGACCGCGTCTTCCACTTTCTCCCGGTGTGTCAGAACGTCTGGAAGAAGGCAAGGCACAAGCAAGTCCTCGATAAACGGTTCCCACTTGATGCTGCAGAGCAGCAGCTCCAGCTGTTGCTGAGTTTGCCGTAGCTTGGTGATGACTGCTATATCATATGAGAGGGCCTCATAAACGGGTTGAGCTCGTTCACCAAACTTTTCACTTGAAAGATCCATCTACATGAACTGGTAAGAGACATAAAACAGAAACAAAAGGAGGAAGGAAACACTCACCGTTTTGCGCTGAGCAAAGCGGTCAAACAGCAAAGCATCGCTGACAGCCATCCTTTGAGTCGCATCTTCTACAGAAACATGAGTCAGTTCAGCTCCCACCATAAAACCACCCCAAACCTGTTACCTGAGTCCAGGAAACGTCGAGCGAGTTGAGGGCTGCATGGAAGTCTGGAAAACCTCTTCGGAGATGAAATCTTGGAAGAGATCCCAGTGCTGGTGGATGTAGAGCAAACCCAGCAAATGGCCAAGTCTGGATCCCACCAGCCTCTTCTCCTTGGAAAACCTGCTGAGTTTGTCATACTCGCTACCTGCCTTGCGCAATTTCTTGAGACCCTTCCTTGTTATCCAATAACGCCGCCCGAGGTTTGATTTAAGTCACCATTGTTTTTCACAAAGCTTAAGCGGTGAGCGTGGATCGAACACGCGACCTTCAAATCCTAAGCGATCCAAGCAGCCTCCCCGATCTTTTGCATTATGTGCTCCAGTTCCAATCGCGCAGCGGCATTTCTTTCCTCAACCACGGAGCTGGGATTCCCATTGCTGCTGCCTCAGAGAAGCGCAAGGCGATCCCGCGATGAGGAGGAAGCCTGGTATCCGGCGGCGGATCAAACTTTCGGAGCATCCACAGAGCGACGATCGATTCTCGAGGTTAGTTCTTCTTGGTTTTTCTCCAAGGCTAGAATCCATAGCATTCCAGCCAGCTAGAGTTTAGTTCTTCCCATTCTTTTGTCTTGGATTTTAGAATGCATGGCTTGCGAGGACGCTCGAGAGCACGGGATTTCCCTGGCGATTATCCGAGAACAAAGTTCGCTCCAGATGGAGTCTCTCCAAACAAGCTCGTGGAAATTCTGAGGTTGGTTTCATGCTTTTTTTCTAAAAGCGCTAGAAGATTTATCTTTATCTGTGATCGATCTTTCGCAGGCATCAAGGAGTGGATTTCGTGCTGCATCCTCAACATTCACCCCGCGCTCCTCCCGGCATTTGGAGGCAAAGGTTTCTACGGAATCAAGTCCACGAGGCTGCCGGCGCTCGGTAACTTCTATCTTTCATGCTTGCAACAACTTTGTAACAGTGTCTCAAGCGCAACGATCCATGTCGTGGATGAGAATGGGAGCATCCTTGCGCAGCGAGAAGTTCCTGTTCTAGAGACGGACACGCCGCAAGACTTGGCAGCCAGAGTGTTGGAACAAGTACGTGGTTTGATTGTTCTTTAGTTTCGATTGGTTTTTGAATGGGATTTGCTGCCGACAGGAGCACGCACTGTATGTGAAAGCTGTGGCTGCTCTCTGCGAAGAAAGGATTGAATGGAGTGGCGATGGAGTCCCTCGCATGCGCGGAAAATAACCAGCTTAACTGGGAGGTATTTCAATCTTTCTATATGTTATCCAACCATTTTCCATAACAAACATATGCACCTGCAGGCCAATTACGAATTCGTGAAAGTTTTCCCTCTCGACTACAAAAGAGCTCTCAACGAGGAGAAGGACAAGAAAAGAGCGGCAGAGGAGGAGGAAGCGCGACTGGCCGCTGTGGATGCTTTCCAGGAAATGAAGAAAATGGCTGAAGCAGCTACCAACGGAGGAGCGGCTGCAGTAGTCGCGGTAGAATTGAATGATTGTCTGGCCTGCAACTCTGACGTTCGCTTTGTGGTCAGACTCAAGCCCAAGCGCGGCCAACAAGAATTCCGGACGCAGTGAAACATCGGGATTTATCTCGTATGAACGAGAAACACTTCCATATCACCCGGCCCATTGGAACGAGGTCCTTGCGATGACCTCCTTAAAACCCAGTCCGCGCGGCACTCCATTAGAACTGCAACCAGGTATGTCCAGTTCAGCTATGTTATTTATTCATCTCTGTGTACCTGCGGGATGACATTGGAAACAAGATTCCGGAATGGAACGAGCTTGTTCACCAAGGTCGTTAGCGGGAAGCCTTGGATAGGCTCCTGGAAACCAACAACTTTCCAGAGTTCATAAGACGTGTGTGCCTTGCTCCTTGCGAGGGTGCCTGTGTTCTGGGAATTATAGAGAACCCGATGTCCATTAAGACGATAGAGTGTACCATCATCGACAAAGCTTTTGAGGAAGGCTGGATTGTCCACCAGCTTATCGGACCGGGTATGTAGAGACAAGGTTTACTCACGTCGCTGGTTTCTCACGTCGTTGTCTCTTTGCAGGAAGAGAGTGGTGATTGTAGGTAGCGGTATGGCAGGCCTAGCAGCCGCTGATCAGCTCAGTAAGGCCGGCCACTCTGTGACAGTGTTTGAGAGAGTGGATAGAATTGGAGGCCTCATGATGTACGGTGTGCCAAACATGAAGACCAACAAAGTGGAGGTCGTTCACCGGCGAGTGAACCTGATGGCTGCCGCAGGGATCGAGTTCATCGTTAATGCGAATGTCGGAGTTGACAAGTTATTCTCGGTGGAGAGGTTAATGTCCGACTATGATAGCTTACTACTTGCAACTCTTGCTTTTCTCCACTTGTTTCTAGATCTAACCATCTTTTTATTTGTTTTTCTTCAGGGACCTTAAAGTAGAAGGCCGAGAATATGATGGCATACGTTTTGCCATGGAGTTCCTTCACACGAATACCAAGAGTTTGCTGGATTTGGCTCAAGGACAACAACTACATATCCGCCAAGGACAAGAAAGTGGTGGTGATAGGAGGAGGCGATACAGGCACAGATTGCATCGGTACTGTGGTCCACCAGCGTTGTAAATCTGGAGCTACTTCCTCAGCCTCCTGCAACTCGTGCACTGGGGAATCCATGGCCACAGGTAAGAGTTTCTTGTCTTTTCACCTCTGTGTTGGAGGCTCATGATTGTTGCAGTGGCCACAAATTTTCCACGTTGATTACGGGCCCGCCGAGGCAAAGGAGAAGTTTGGTAGTGATCCTAGGTCTTTTTCTCCGGCGGCTTCGTGTAAACACGTGAGTAAGAGATAATAGTATAAGTTTGACTTGCTTGGTCAAGCATTTTTGTTTTACCCGATTTTCGAATTGGAAAGCCCTTTCGGGTCTCGGTCCATAGCTCTCTAAGCGCCTTGAATATGGCAGGCTGGGGGGTCACTCTTGTTCTTTGGATGCTGCTAAGACTGTGTAGTGCAAATTCTGATGGTAGAATTCCAATGTATGAATCCACTCGTTCTTTGCTAAATGTGGGTCTTCTTCCTTCTCTAGCGGATGCTCTCCTCTCTATCAAGCAGCAGCTGGGTCCTTCAAATGCAAATCTCTCTTCTTGGGCTGGATCCGATCCTTGCAATCCTCTGTGGAATGGCGTCGGATGTACTGGAAACCGTGTTACAGCTCTGTAAGTTTTGGAAACTTTCATTCCCTTTGTGATTGGTGTGTTGTGTTTGTATATCAGGAATTTGACAGGGTTTGGCTTGATCGGAAGCTTTCCAGATGAGCTGGGAAACATCACAACGCTGGCAGATCTTGACCTCCAGGAGAACAACATTACGGGGCCCGTGCCAGAGTCCTTGTCGAGATTGTCCACACTGAGATCACTGTAAGTTTACAGCAACAAACTTCGTCTTCTTTTGTTAGGCTTGAGAGAACTTATCAGGAACTTATCTGGAAATCCACTTCAAGGGAGTTTTCCGAGACCGGTTTTGGAGATTAGGGGTCTCCTTGAATTGTAAGTTCGAGTGTCTGAAGATAGTTATATATTTTAGTCAACCATGCATGATCATTGTTTTTGCTAGACGTTTGGGAGCTTGTAATCTGACAGGAGCTTTGCCAGACGAGATTTCAAGCCTTTCCTCTCTTCACACTTTGTAAGTCTACTCCCATTCTGGAGCAAATATAACAGCGTTTGATTTTTTTTATAGGCACTTAAACAGCAACAATCTCACAGGAACTGTTCTAGATACGGTTGGAAGGCTTTCGCGACTAAATGAGCTGTGAGTATCGTTTCTTGGTGGAACTTCCATGGTTACCAAGTTGTTTCCAACACAGGTCACTCTGGGGTACTGGACTCAATGCAGAACTTCCAAGCAGCCTTGGCCTCCGGCTGAGAAATCTAACACTGCTGTTATCTTGCGATCACTCTTTTTATTGATAATGGAGCCTTTCTCTCATTGCAGAAACTTGCATGACTGCGGCTTGCAAGGGCCACTGCCAGCCGAATGGGGAGGAAACTTTACAAACATGACGTTCCTGTAAGTGTTCTATACAAGCTATGCTTGTTTCATTCTCGACTTTCAGGCACTTGCATAATAACAATCTAACTGGCGAAGTCCCAGCCTCGTGGAGCCAAATGCAGAGCTTGCAATCCCTGTAAGTTCGTAGATTCTTGCTATGAAACTCTAGGGATCAATCCAGCTTTTGATAACAGGCGACTGGACGCAAATATGCTCAGAGGATATGTTCCTACATGGCTTTTGAATCATGCCACACCATCTAACATGTAACTTTATCTAAGCGCTTCTAAGAAAGTTTCAAAAGTTTTGATAAATTTTCCTTCCTCTCCAGATATCTAAGGTGCAACTATTTTTCTGGCCCAAGGCCAGTTCCATATCCTAGAGACAGGTAAGCTCTTTAATATGAACTATGATGGATGATTCCAGTAACTAAGTTATACAGGGTGAGTGGCAACTGTTTTGATGAAGACGCATTCGATAACTACAGAGATCACGGTCGGCAGTGCCATCATGGACCTGGATGCCGGGACTTCTTTGCAATATGTAAGTTTTCTAGCATTTTATTCTTCATGTATTGGTTTGCTTCAAATAGTTCCACGATCATTGCCTCCGCCACCACCAGAAGAACAAACACCAGCTCCTCCACCTCTTTTCTCGAAATCAAGATCAATCGGCTCCGGAGCAATCGCTGGAATTGCCATAGGTGCGCTTGCTGCGATCAGCATCTCAATTGCAGTGCTTATTCTCTGGAGACACAAGCAAGTTAAGCAACGAGATGATGAACAAGGTATGATCCTTCAATACATTATTTTTGGTGTAGACGTGATAGTCTTCCATGCAGATAGTGGATCTGATATGAGCGAGCCTCTCAGGAACTGGGAGGTTCCTCAGGGAATAGAAATGTTCTCGCTGGACCAAATCTCCAAGGCCACCTCCGGGTTCTCAAAGGAATGCGAAGTTGGCTGTGGAGGATTTGGACGCGTCTACCGTGGAAATCTCGAGGATGGTCGAACTGTGGCGATCAAGCAAGCATCTGCGAAGAGCAAGCAAGGCCAGCGAGAGTTTCGTAACGAGATCCAGCTGCTTAGCAGGCTTCACCACCGACATCTGGTGAGACTCCTTGGATTTTGCCAAAGCGGAAAAAATCAGGTTCGTAGAATTCTTGCTTCAAGACAGTTTATTGGAATGTGCCTCAAAGATTACCTTGCAGGTTTTGGTGTATGAATTCATGGAAAATGGCAATCTTCACGATCGGCTTCTCGGTACAATGATCATAACATAGTTTATACCTATGATCATTTTTTGTTTTTCATTGTTCGTGTTGTTTCATTGCAGGAAAATACTCTGGTCAGCTTTTGGATTGTTACCAGCGATTAGCAATTGCTGTGGCTGTTGCACAAGGCTTGGATTACCTTCACTCTTACGCAGTAAGTTACTTTAGTCTTCATTTCGACCTCTGCTCTTTTTCTGATTGACTTGATGATAGGATCCTCCAGTTATTCATAGAGATTTGAAGCCCAGCAATATTCTCTTGGATGGAAACCTTACAGCTAAGATTTCAGACTTTGGCATATCCAAGGTCTCTCCAGAGTTTGACACTCACGTATCCACAAAACCTGCTGGCACAGCTGGGTAAGTTTTCTTCAAACTTTTGTTTGAGAGGTGGAAACATCTATGTTCACAGGTATCTTGATCCAGAGTATTTCTTACGTCGGCAGCTTACCACTGCGAGCGATGTTTACAGCTTCGGTGTGGTGCTGCTAGAACTCATCACTGGACAGAAAGCCATCGACCAAAAGAGGCCCGAAGAGTTCAATCTCATAGAATGGGTAAAACTTTTGCCACTCTTTGCAATGTTAACAGTACGTATTGCAGGTGAAACCCAGGCTTCGAAACGGAGGGATAAGGTCAGTGATAGACAGCCGTATAGCCGAGAACTTCCCTGAGGAGCAATATCTAGCTCTTGCTACCATAGCCTTGAGATGCGCTGCGTTTGACAAGAGTGAAAGGCCGTCCATCAAGGTGAGCTTAGAGGCATACATTGTTTGGCAATTGTATTGATGTGTTTTTCTTAGACTGTCTTGAGCACATTGACAGGACTGCTGGCTAATCTTGAGCAGGATTACTTTGCTCGTCACAATAGCAGTCATGGATTGGAGACTACCACGGAAGAATTTAGTGATATGTCAATGTATTCTGGGAACTTCTCTTCATCTGGTTATACAACTTAGCATTTCCTCATCTTTCATTCCTTTTCATATATACATGGACGAATCTTTGTACACCACAGCATGCCATGCTCCATTTGGATCTTCTTTGCAAGTGCTCCTGTCCCGCTTTCACCACTTTCTGGGTTCTAGATGCTGGAAAACCAATTTCAAACTTGGCCATTGTCAACCTTCTCATCATAAACACAGTCAGGAAACTGTACCCCGCAGAGGTACGAACCAACGGTCGTGACCAAGCAAGTGACCAAACCAGTGTGGGCATCATCCTCCTGGGAAAGCCTGTTTGACAATATAAAGTTGGTTTCAAAGAACCCTGAAAATTTTTGTTCTTCGTTTTGCTCTTTGGAACACATTTCCGCCAGTATCAATCTCTACACAGATAAACTTGCTTGAGCTTAGAAAAATTCAAAAGAAAATACTCACCTAAAGCTAAATCACCAGTCATGGCCATAACAGAACCACTGGGCAAGTCTCTCCACCTTCACCGAACCATGTTTCTCAATGAAGTATTTCTCAACAACAACGTGGTACTTTCTCCATTGCCTTCTGTGGCCTGGGCTGTGTTCTTCCAGTTACCATGTCTCATAAATTACGTGGATCTGGCATCCGTGCATTTATTACTATTTTGCTTGATAATGAAATGGAAACTTGTCTATCACAAGCCTGTCATGTATATTGTATTGCAATTACCCAGTCAAGACTTTGACTTCTTTGCATGGCACTAGGACAGATGAGATTGCGGTGAACGTGGATCGAACACCATTTTCTCATGATCCCGCGTCGAGAAGGAAGTGCCCAGTTTTTCGTGTCTATCACAAGTCAGGTTTATTCTTCTTGGTTTCTCCATGGCTAGAGTCCATTATGAAGACAGTGCCAAAATCCGAGGAGAAAAATGCTTGCAGGGAAACAAAACAAGGAAGACAGGTTTCTCACTCGTTTGGAGGCTTAGATGAAGCTGGTCCAAGGCGAGAATGAAACACTTACAAGATGACATAAAGCTAAGCTGAGCCCGGCTGGGGAGTTCGAGTTCTATCTCTGGAAACATCTACAAGTATCTTGATCCAAAGTACTTCTTATGCCAGCAGCTCACCATGCTGCAAGTGACGTTTATAGCTTTGGCGTGGGCTATGAGGACTCATCACTGGGCAAATGCTTGACGAGTACAAAATGGGTAAAACTTTTGTCACTCTTTGCAGTGTTAAATGTATTTCAAGTGGAACCCACGGAGCGATACACCCAGTGTAAAAGTTTGCGTCAGTCACATTCCCTAAGAAAAAAAATTGTTGCAGTGTATAACTTTTTCTACATGCAGAACTCCATTCAGATCTTCGATCTGACACTCTCCCCGATTGAGCTCAGTAATGGTTTTAAATGGAATTCTCTCGATCCACAATAAATAGAATAATATTGTTTAAGGTAAACAAACATGCGTCAGCATTGGTGCTGACAGAATCATTAATAGTGGGGAATAATAGCCGAGAATGTTTTTATCACGTGGAACAGTACGTGCTGGGCACCTGGCACCACGATCGTGATGGAGTTCCCGTGTACGGCGAGCGCATTCGAGCGAGCCCGTGCCCGAGGAACGGCCTTAACGGACTGTGGCGAGACCGTTGACGGACACATGGAATAAAGTTATTTGAGGATGAAAGGGTTCTCCAGAACTGGCAGCTGGTTCTCCACAACCTGGCAGCTGGTAGCCTGGTTCTCCACGACTTGGCAGTTGTCAGCTCGCAGAGAACCTGACTTAATCCGACGGCTGCCAACGCTGGATCGAGTTAACGGGTGAGCTGAGGATCAATCTCCACAAGCTGAGGTATGGTCTCTCCCTTGTCTTCGGTTTTTTTGTGATCATGTTGTTGTTATTAGATGGATGCCAAGGACACAACACGAATTCGGCCAAGGTTGAGGCTTGAGGTACCACCACCAGACAATGATCCCAAGAGAATGCTTCCAAGAACTCCCAGCTGGAGTAAGAAATACAACTCTCAATCGGTTTCACTTGGATCAAAGGTCTTTCTAATTTTCCTTCCTTTGTTCTTCACCTACAAGTTGGTGCTAGATCTTTCAGCATGAGAAGAAAGCAGTGCAGCGTTCTATCTCCGGCCCAATGGAAGAACACACGAAGAAGGAGTTAACAAGGCTGTATTCCGGAACTTATTTGGTAAAACCTGTGACTCCTCGTCCAAAGCAAGGTAAAACATCGCAATCTTGATGTTTCTCCAAATGCTCATGAGAACTGAGAACACGTGTGTAAATCTAGGAGATGATCACGACGAGGTATCCTCGGAGGAAGATCTATCTTGTAGAATTTGCCTCTGTGATCTCACCCAAGAGACAAGCTCCACTCTCAGGCTCGAGTGTTCCTGCAAAGGCGGCCTGGCACTGGCCCATCAAGATTGCGCTCTCAAGTGGTTTGGCATTCGAGGGAATCGACAGTGTGATGTTTGCGGCCAGGAAGTTGTCAACCTTCCGGTCACACTCCGGCTCGAAAACGCTACTCAAAGTTTAAACCAGCAACTTGATCATCAAGGGCTTAGCTTTAGCATGCTTGAGTGGAGGTGATGTAAGAAATTTCTTTTTTGGTTTGCTTGCTTGACTTCTTACGCTGCAGGCTCTGGATTAGCATAATCGCTAGCGTGACTTACTTCTGCTTCCTGGAACAAATGCTGGTACATGAGAAGATTTTGATTCAACTCATGAAGTTTTTTATGCAGATCAAGCAGAACGGTAATCAGGCACTGATCTTGGCACTGCCTTTTGGACTATTATTTGGAATTACCACGTCCATTACAGGGACTGTATTTGGTAATTTGGTCCTTTTTTTTCTCAATTTTCTTATATTTTAATTATTTTCCAGTGGAACAAAAGTTTATATGGCTTCTTTCGGCAACTCAAATTGGGCTTGTGATATCGCTCGCACACTTATTCTACCAAATGGTGGAGTCCTTAACCATCTTTATGAAATTTATGTTTTGTTTTTGCAGCTACATATCGAGGCATTGCTTTCGATAACAATGGCTGGTCTTCTGGGCATTGCATTGTCTTTGGCGTTGGCGTTGTTACGAGCACGAAATTCTACTCCAGAACAAAGAATCCGGGATGAGGAACAGGGACAAAACCCATGAGTGAGATGATTTGCCTGTAAATTATATGTTTTCTCTGGAAAATGGTATATAGAAAGATCGAAATACCTCACAGTTAAGCTAGCTCCTTTTCGCGCATGCGAGGAACTCCATCGCCACTCCATTCAATCCTTTCTTCGCAGAGAGCAGCCACAGCTTCCACATACAGTGCGTGCTCCTGTCGGTGGCAAATCCCATCCAAAAACCAATCGTAACTCAAGAACAATCAAACCACGTACTTGTTCCAGTACTCTGGCTGCCAAGTCTTGCGGCGTGTCCGTCTCTAGAACCGGAACTGTTCGCTGCGCAAGAATACTCCCGTGATCATACTTCTCATCCACGAAATGGATCGTTGGGCCCGAGACACTGTTAAAAGTTGCAAGAATTTAGAGCAAGAGAACGATGAAAGGTGGAAGTTACCGAGCGCCGGAAGCGATGACAGCCTCGTGGACTTTGATTCCATAGAAACCTTTGCCTCCAAATGCCGGGAGGAGCGCGGGGTGGATGTTGAGGATCGCTCGAGGAAACGCTTCCACGAGCTCTTTTGGTATCAACTTTAAGTAGCCGGCCAGCAGCACGAAATCCACTCTTTGATGCCTGCCAAAGATCGATCACAGGTAAACTCTTTTAGCAAAAGAAAAGCATAAGGCCAACCTGAGAATTTCCACGAGCTCGTTTGGAGACACTCCATCTGGAGCAAACTTTGTTCTCGGATAGTACGCCACCGAAATCCCGTGCTCTCGAGCGTACTCGCAAGCCTTGCATTCTAAATCCAGGACAAAAGAATGAAACTCTAGCTGGATTGCTATGGATTCTATCCATGGAAAAAACCAAGAACTAACCTGGCTTGTCCGAGACAACGATCACCACGTCTCCAAGAACAGTGCCATCGATCGTCGCCTTGTGAATGCTCCGAAAGTTTGATCCGCCGCCGGACACGAAAACAGCCAGGCGCTTCCTCCTCGTGGCGGGATCGCCTTGTGCTTCTCTGAGGCAGCAGGAAAACCTAAGAAGAGGGCGACGGCAATGGGAATCCCAGCTCCGCGGAGGAGGAAAGAAATGCCGCTGCGCGATTGGAATTGGAGCGCATCGAACAGGGAATGCAAATCTAGGTTCCTGGAATGGAGATCGGGAAGGAAGAACTAGCAGCGCGCGTGCTCCCGCCGCCGCTGCTTCCATCGCTTCCTGGGATCATTCAGTGGAAGTCCCTGTCCTTAGGGCTTAGGGTTTAGGCCATTAGTTTAAAGGTAAGTTTTCATTAAAGATATATCAATTAAGCGGGGATAGCTCAGTGGGGAGAGCGTCAGACTGAAGATCTGAAGGTCGCGTGTTCGATCCACGCTCACCGCATGATTTGCTTCATGAAGAAGATCCAACGAATTTCCCAGAAGACAATGATGAGCAAAGCAATCCTTCTCTACACTAGCCAGCAGTCCTGTCAGTGTTAAACAAAATAGATCAATACAATTGCCAAAACTGGACTTTATCAGAAACGAGTCGACCTATAACTATTGTAATGATAAAGTCCTAATTGTTCAGTTTTATAGTTATCTATAGTCCTAATTAGTCCTAGTCCTAGAATTCTGACGAGGGAATTGTCGCCACTGGATTGCTTTCAAGGCCGAATCTGGAGAGCTCGCTGTGGATCTTTCGGCCAAGCTCCACATCCAGCGCGGAGCTAGGATTTGAGAGCAGTTTTATTTTTAATTGCCCATCTGGCATTTGAAAATCCCAACTGGCACGTCGTACGCTCGAGCATTTGGGAACCGTTCGTTGGGTAGCAGCTTGAGAGACGAGCTGCGGCTGGGAGTTCTCGGTGTAGCCAAGCATCAGGCATGTCTCTCGCCGCCATGGTGTCAAACACTCACCAGGCATCGTCCATGGAGCCACTGCTGGAGTACTTATCGATGGTGAGGTTGAAAACGAAGAGCTCCAATTCACTCAAAGCTCTAGAGGCCTGAGCATGGATGTCATGGCCAATCTCTAGAGCTTTCAGCTTCACCACTGCCACCTTTCCAGCACGACTTCACTACTTTGTTCTAACACCGCCAACTTTGTGCACGCCCATGAAAGTCTGGGCGTTTGGGAGGATCTGGAAGTGCTGCATTTGCGAGAAGAGCTCCAGTGTCAGCTGGGGCTCGTCGTCCTCTCAGTATCTGAGGATAAGCGACGTCCAGAGAAGGGCTTGAGCTGGGATATTGTCAAAGGCCTTGCGAGTCCAACAAGCTTCCACACTTGGTGTACATGTCTACGAGCGTGCTAGCTACGAACACGTCCGTGTCAAGTCTGGCCTGGGAGTTGGCATTCCTGCTTCCATCGCCTTCACTTTGACAAGCTTGCCATCGACTTTATGCCCATCCTCTTTTACCACGACGAGAGCGCAGGCCTTGAGAGGTGTGACAAAAGATCGAGCATCCGGTGCGTCACTGCCAGCCATCAGCCCAGAGAACAAGTCGAGGTCGAGCACGACCTCGTTATTCTCTGCGTAGCCGAGCAATAGGACGTTTAACGACATCAGTGTTCTACAAGGCATGCAGTCGAAGACCCTCCTGGCATCGACCAGGGTACTGCACCTGGCGTACATGTCCACCAGCGTGCTGGCCACCATGGTATCCGAGTCACAGCGGCAGCTTACAGCTTGTGCGTGGATGCGTTTGCCCCTGGACAGCGATTCTAGCTTTACAATCCTTCCATCCGAGTTCTAGATCCGGTTCAATGCAGGCCTTGAGCAGCCACGAAGGTGAGGGAGTTGGCGTAGGCCTCCAGATCTTGCAAGTGATCGAAGACTTCCAGAACCAGCCTCTCGTCACCGTTTTCAACGTAGCCAAGCGTGAGGGCTGGCCAAAAGTATGAGCATGCTGCCACACTCGGAGTACCTGTCGACCAAGGGAGCTGGTAACGAACAAGTTACCGTCGTAGCCACTTCGAGTAGCTTTCAAGTGCAAGGCCATGCCGCAGCCAAGACACTTCACTTTGGCCTGTCGTGGATCTCCTGGCCGGTGTCCTTGGTACACGCTTTGAGAACGGCCATGAAGCTTCTATCATCCGGGGAGACGCCCTGAGCTTCCATGGACCAGAAAAGTTCCAGAGCGGGCTCTTCCTCGCCTCTCTCTGCGTAGCCGAGAATCAATGAGTTCCACGACACCACAGTCCGCCCCGCCATCCTGTCGAAGACCATCCGAGCACTGCCACACTTGGAGTACATGTCGACGAGGCTGTTCATGACGAAGCCAAGGAACTCGCCCCGTTCGAGGCTCCTGAACTTCACCACCAACTTGTTCTCGGGCCGGAGTATAGGTTGCTCGTCTTCCTTGGCCGCGACGCTGGTGCAAGCTTTGAGAGCGGCCACAAAAGTTCCCGGGTCAAGTGGCAGGCTGTAGTCGGACTCCATCTTCGAGAAGAGGTCGAGATCGAGCTCTCCCTGTCCGTGTAGCCGAGCATGAGGGCGTTAGCAGTGGCGTAGCAGCAGTCAAGAATGGAATCGAAGACGAGGCGAGCCTCATCGCGAGTACATGCTGATGGCGGTGCTGGCCACGAAGACGTCTGTGTGGCTGCCATCTTGGATGGAAGCGGCGTGAATGAGCTTCGTGGCCCGCCTTGACCGCCGAGACCGTGACAAAGACACCGGGACTTTGAAGCGCTGCTGAAGAACTGTCACTGTGATGGGTAGAAGGATGGAGAAACACTCACGCGCTTTGCTGCCGCTGCTGCTCTCCAGCGATCCGAGACGATCTTCCGCATACTTCGAGGGTATTAAGTAAAAGTTTAGTACATTTCCTTTGTGAGAAATCTTTCCTCTCTGCAGGAATTTCTGGTTGCATTCACAGAGAACCCAGATGATCCTTAAGTTCTCAGCGTTCTCTTTGAGGAACGCGATCAAAATCGCCACTGTTGATAATCATCTGAGTCTAGAGAAAGAAATTTGCTCTTGAAAGTTTTCTTTGGACTAAGCTGGATTTGCTGGCTTACAAACAGATCACTACGAGCACATTATGTTTCTAGGAAATCACTCTCGAGAAAAATACAATTCTACGGTGTCTTATCGAGGCATTTGCTTGAGAAATGTCGTGTGTAGGAAGTTACTTGTAGAAAGCACTTCAATACCTGTTAGATGAGATTTACAGTTTGGAAATCCTTTTGGTTGTGAGACCAAGCAACTCCATCACCTCTCTTAGAATCGTTGAGTTTTCTTCTTCATCGCCCACTTCATGGTTTGCCTTCCAGGCCACTTCCTCAAAGAGCGAGGAAAGCTCCTCCTCTTCTCGCATGAACTCCTCGTCCATGGAACTCGTCTTTCCACTCCCAGAAACGCGCTCCCAGCCTTCCTCGTCATCATTAGCTACTCGCGACTCCACTTCGCCAAAGAGCTTGTAGAGGAGCTCTTCCTCTTGCAAATACCAGGCTCTCTCTTTGCGCGATTCGTTTGCTGCCCATGTGAGGTCCATCTTCACTCCTTTATTCATCCACAGCTGATCATCAAGCATAGCTACGCCACACCCAAGCGCCATAGATCTTCTCTCAAAAGCAATAGTTAGCCCTTAAATTAATAATCCCATTATTTATATACAACTTTTCCTTTACAAATACACTTTTGTTTAAGGAAATCTATATTGGTGCTCTTTTTGCAAACATAGTATATGGCAACGATCGAATCAATCACGCCAAAGGGCGAATTAAAACTAAACGTTAACAAACTTATGTACCTCTAGATTTCTTCAGCATCAACCAGAGGGACCAATAGCTGGAGATAAAATAAAAGAGAAGAAGGTCACGTACAGAACAAACAATATAAATATACATATCCACTTTGGAGGATACAATAACTAGTAACTACCTCCTGTATAAATCAAATCAAACACATGTCCCCGAATGATGCGTCATTTTCCAGCTTTTCCATTGCCTGGTGTTGCAGCGTGATGTAGAGATCCACACTGCCTTTCTCTTTGCCGGGGAAGTAATACATTCGCCCACTCGCTGGAGCTTGTACCATGGCCATCCCCCACGAGAACTCGTGACATGAGCTCGTGGCTGTACTTCATCGCCACGCAGAAGCCTCCGTACGAAAACTCGCTCACCTTGAAAGTATAACATTGTCTTTAGATACACGTTGTGAGATCTTATGTACCTGGATGAAAAGGCGTGGAGCATCAGCCGGCCACGGCCACTTGAGATCCTTCTCGTGCCAGGAGCTTGAGACAGCTCCAGCAGGAACTCGGGGTCCAGATCAAACTTGTCGCCTTTGGGAAGTGGGCGATCGCACGACGCCTCGCTGAACATGACGCCATGATCGTTGCATTCGAGCTGCATTCGCATGTCCTCGCGGACGGAGATCCGGCCAGCGACAGGGTAGAACTCGGACGGCGGTGCCGCCAAAGGCTGTTTCATGTGGGTGATGATCTTCGAAAACGGTGGTGTAGGCGGCTTGAAGAAGAGGTGGCGATTCTGGTATGGAAACTCCTGGTAAATGTGGCTGAAGATGCACAGCAGCGTTTTGGTGTTGTTGCTGAAACCGAAAGCTGCCGTGATCCATTGAGAACTGGTGACACTGGCCGGACGAGCGTGGATCTCTTGATGAAAACCATATATGAAATGAATGGATAAGGAGATTGCAAAGCTATAGCTACGTGGTTTTTTTTTTCCAGTTTTATATATCATCACCTGCATGGATCATGCGATGAGCCGATGGAGCGATGGGAGGTATAGACCGTGGAACCTGGACGTACTGGCTTCACGGGATGAGTAAAAAATGAATCCCACCTTACAGTCACTTTAATGCTAGAAAGCACTAGCTGGAAATACGTGCATAAACGTTTTGAATTGTTAAAGAGATTGAAAAGATGACGACCTAAATTTCATGGGAACTTTTGGATCTCAAACTGGCAGCCGACCATGCTTGCAATTCACCTGAGCTCCACCAGTATTAACGTCACTCCTGGCTCTCCAAGGCTTATAAGAAGATGGAAGATCCTGGGCAAACGTGCCCCCATCCCTTGCAAAAGGAAAAATATTAGTATATAAATAATGGGATTATAACTATTACTTTCGAGAGAAGATCTATCGCGCTTGTGATCAATAAGGAGTGAAGATGGACTTCACATGGGCAGCAAATGAATTGTGCAAAGAGAGAGCCTGGTATTTGCAAGAGGAAGAGCTGCTCTACAAGCTCTTTGGCGAAGTGGAGTCGCGAGTAGCTAATGATGACGAGGAAGGCTGGGAGCGCGTTTCTGGGAGTGGAAAGACGAGTTCCATGGACGAGGAGTTCATGCGAGAAGAGGAGGAGCTTTCCTCGCTCTTTGAGGAAGTGGCCTGGAAGTGGGCGATGAAGAAGAAAACTCAACGATTCTAAGAGAGGTGATGGAGTTGCCTGGTTTCACAACCAAAAGGATTTCCAAACTGTAAATCTCATCTAACAGGTATTGAAGTGCTTTCTACAAGTAACTTCCTACACACGACATTTCTCAAGCAAATGGATTGCAATCTTGCCTCGATAGGACACCCGTAGAATTGTATTTTTCTCGAGAGTGATTTCCTAGAAACATAATGAGCTCGTTTGTAAGCCAGCAAATCCAGCTTAGTCCAAAGAAAACTTTCAAGAGCAAATTTCTTTCTCTAGACTGAGATAGAACTTACTGGATCATCTGGGTTCTCTGTGAATGCAACCAGAAATTCCTGCAGATTTCTCACAGAAGAAATGTACTGAACTTTTACTTAATACCTTTAGAACCCTCGGGCGAGTGTTTCTCCATCCTTTCCCACCCTAGTGACAGTTCTTCAGGGAAGACGAGGCAGCGCTTCAAAGCCCTCACTGGCAGCAGCACCCGGGACCTGGAGGCCGGGAAGCTTATTCACGCTGCTTGCATCCGAGATCGCAGCCACACGCTAGCACCGCCACTCACTTGCCGAGGCTCGCCTCGTCTTCGACTCCATTCTCGACTGCTGCTACGCCACTGCTGTCCCCTGGAACGCCCTCATGCTCCGCTACACGGACAGCGGCCAGGGAGAGCTTGCCCTCGACCTCTTCTCGAAGATGGAGTCCGACTACAGCCTGCCACCCGGGAAACTTTGTGCCCGCTCTCAAAGCTTGCACCAGCGTCGCGGCCAAGGAAGACGAGCAACCTATACTCGGGCCCGAGAACAAGGTGGTGGTGACAGGAGCCTCGAACGGGGCATGGAAATCCACTCCCGAGCTGTGACTTCCGGCTGTGAGTTCCTTGGCTAAGACATGTACTCCAAGTGTGGCAGCCTGCTCGATGCTCGGATGGTCTTTGACAGGATGGCGGGGCGGACTGTGGTGTCGTGGAACTCGTTGATTCTCGGCTACGCAGAGAGAGGCGAGGAAGAGCTCGCTCTGGAACTTTCTGGTCCATGGAAGCTTAGGGCTTCTCCCCGGATGATAGAAGCTTCATGGCGGTTCTCAAAGCGTGTAACAAGGACACCGGCCAGGAGATCCACGACAGGCTCGTCAAAGTGAAGTGTCCTGGCTGTGGCATGGCCTTGCACTTGAAAGCTACTCGAAGTGGCTTCGACGGTAACTTGTTCGTTGCCAGCTCCCTTGGGCGACAGGTACTCCGAGTGTGGCAGCATGCTCATACTTTTGGCCAGCCCTCACGCTCGGCTACATTGAAAACTGTGACGAGATGGCTCTGGAAGTCTTCGACTGCTTGCAAGACCAGGAGGCCTACTCCATCGCCAACTCCCTCACCTTCATGGCTGCTCTCAGGGCCTGCATTGGTCTTGTGTCGAGGGAGCCGGATGAGAACTCGATGGAAGGATTGTGAAGCTAGAATCGCTGTCCAGAGGCAAACGCATCCACGCACAAGCTGTAAGCTGCCGCTGCGACTCGGATACCATGGTGGCCAGCACGCTGGTGGACATGTACGCCAGGTGTGATGCCTGGTCGATGCCAGGAGGGTCTTGGCTTGTAGAACAGTGGTGTCGTCGAACGGGATTCTCGATCTTTTGTCACAGCTCTCGAGGCCTGGACTCTCGTCGTGGTGAAAGAGGAACGGCAGAAAGTCGACGGCAAGCTCATCAAAGTGAAGCGATGGAAGTAGGAATGGCAATCCACTCCCAGGGACTTGTCACAGACGTGTTTGTAGCCAGCACGTTCGTTCACATGTATGCCAAGTGTGGAAGCTGCAGGCCTTCGATAAAATCCCAAGCCTGGAATCCTCAGCTACTCAGAAGATGACGACACTGGAGCTCTAGCACTTCCAGATCCTCCCAAACGCCTGGACTTTCATGGCTGCTCTCAAGGTGTGCACAAAGTTGGTGGCATTGGGACTCATCTGTTCCACAGCACAAAGAAGAGTTGGATCGAACAACAGCAAAGGCGAGTTTGAAGTTGGTTGGAAAGTGGTGCTTGAATAGGAAGTAAGACAATCAAAAGCTATTCTGGTGATGGAGCTGAAGAAAATCGTGTAAATGGTGCAAGCTGTCCATTGAGTGTGGTTAAACACGCACTGTAAAGTTTTATGTAAACAAACTATGAAACATCTTGTAGCCATGTGATAAATGTCCCAATGGATAATAAATGGATAATGGAAATCAAAAGGGTCGACCTTGAACCTCCAACATAAAAATGCAAAACACACTAGCTTTCTCAACTGAGCAGAACTCACCAAGTAATATTAGAATAATTTTTAAAGCTCAAAAAACAGTATGTTAGAAATGTGGGCACATCATAGTTTAGTGATCTTTCCTACAGAAGAAATCAGTGTCCCATGCCTCGCTTCCAACGCAGTTGCGGCACGCCAGCACGTCATGGGGATCAACCTGCGCCTTGATCTCGCCAAGCCTCTCGTAGTGCTCACCGAAGAACGACGTCTGCCAATCCGGCTCGTTGTAATCGGCCTCGTTCATGTAGCTCCCAGACTCCGGTGCCAAGTCTCTAAACACCTGGTTCGCATTCGTGATGTCCACAAACTTGTGCTGGATCACATCGCCGCTTGCATCGTCGTCCCACACGGCCTGGATGATAGTGTGCCACAGGGCCTTCCTCCACGCAGGATTCAGCGCAGCACTGTGCTCGTCACCCAGAGCTCCAGCTCCACCACCAACGCTCATGGTGAGGATGAAGTTCCTGGCGCCGTTGCTCGAGTTCCTGGTGAGGATGTCCATGTAGGCGTCGGCGATGGCGTCCGGGGAGTTGACAAACAGCGACCTGGGAAGAAGCCTGCTGGCCAGGATCTCGTTGGTTCCCGTCAGGTCCGTGCACTGCGTTTTAAACCTGTTGCACAGGGTGGCGTTGAAGAAGGCATAGAAGTTTGGAAACATGGTGACTCTCTGGAGCACCTTGAGCCCGGGGTGGCTGGCCGCGAAGTCCACCAGTGGCTGCCAGTCCTGCTGTGCTGCGCTCTGGTTGCCTCCAGGGAGAACGTAGTTCAAGTGACCGGCATTGGGAAGGGCGACAAAGCTTCCTCCATATCCCTTGTCTGCGATGGATGGCATGAGCCTGGCGTACTCGGCGATGAAGTCCCTCAGGCTGGAAGAATCGTTGGCTGAGACCTCGTGGTGGACGTTGGTGACAGCTGCCGGTGCCGGGTGTGTCCTGTAAGTGACGCTGAGAACCACGCCAAACGTTGCCGGGCCGCCACCCCGGAGAGCCCAGAAGAGATCCTTGTTCTGGCACTCGTTGGCCACGAAGTAGCTTCCATCAGGTGTCACCACGTTGATCTCGAGGATGTTGTCGGCTGGGAGGCCATAAGTTGGCGCAAGAACGCTGTGTCCGCCACCTCCGACGTATCCTCCCGCAGCACCAACACTGGGAGGGTCAAAAGCTCAAGTTGGATCATCAAGAGAAATTCAAGAGAGATAACTTACCTCGCACTGAAGGCACCAATGACGATTTTGTTTTGCGCAGCAACAGCCTTGTACAGTTCTCCAAACTGGACGCCAGCTCCCACAGTCACAGCCGACACTTGGCCGTCTTTGCTGTCGAATGGACACTGGAATCGTTCGAAGTTGTCCGAGAAATCGATCGTCTTGAGGTTGTGAGTCCAGATGCTGAGAGCGCCTCTCCCGTCACTGCGTCCAAGGTAGTCGTGGCCAGTGTTCTTGACAATCACACGGATGTGGTGCTTAGTGGCAAAAGCAAATGCCTTGGACACGTCATCGGCCTGGCGCACATCCACGGCATAAATTGGAACAGCACCCTGGTAGCAAGTGTCGTTAGAGTTGATAAGGCACTTTTGCTGCTTGAACGAGTCCCACTGGGGATGCTGAGAAGCGCCAACTTGGTCCGACCTCCACAGTGCATCAGTCCACTTTGTTTTGGCAACTTTGCAGGCTGCTTCGTCATAGTGTGGATCGTGGCACGGATACGCAGCTGGCCTGGAAGAGAAAGGAGAAACGAAGCGTGTGTTTCCAGTGAATCAGAATGTTGAAGAGGACTCTTTACCTTGCTTGGATCAGTCGACCACCAATGTCCTTGCTGAAAGAATGCCAAACTGGAGGAGATGGGAAGCATCGTTGGGGAGGCAAGCAATAGCAGTGAGAGTGACAGCGACCTGCAGCTGCAAAACAGAATGAAGCTACAGCAATGAGGCACGAAATGAGGAGAAACCGGGAAGCGAATTCCATTGCTGCGTGAGACAGCCTCAAAAGATTAATTTATACCATCACGGTGAAATAATCCTGTAATCGTGACACCTGATTTAGCTCTCGAGACGAAAATATGAACGTGTACCTGAATCTGGATGTGGATCGAAATAACTCAAAAACAATTTTAATACATCGAGCTCTCAGCTAACAATCTTTTATTTCCAAATGATGTTTTTCCTGCTCGTGTGGATTTAGAATGTTGCAACATTGCCGCCTTGGAGCCTAAAGAGCATGGCCACAAAACAAAGTCAGTTCCCAAAGTTGGCACACTGGCTTACCCGGGTCTGTGTCTGTTTCAGCTATATATGTATCGTCTCGAGCTTTGCTAGAGTACACTTGCTTGAACCGTTTCCTCTGAGGTATCTGCTGTAAAAACCATCCCTGCTTACGTGAACTATGAAAAACCGTATGCTACGTCCACAAGGATCACCAGAAGGATTCCTGGTCCTAAAGTTGAAGCAAGGACGATAGCGGCACCCCAGCCAGTCGGCGAAAGTCTTCACTGGGTGATCCAAGTCTCTAGGAGAAATGAAGCCCCTGCTCACTTGGACAACGTACCCCCACGCGACTTTGAGGCTCCAGCGAAACTCCTGGTTGTAGCAGAACGACTGTTGAAGAACAGCTGATGGATTCGACTGGATTGCAGTGGAGAGATGGTCCAGCGCCTCCATTCGACTCATCCCGGGAAATATTGGATTGAATCCGTCCATGTGATGCAGACTAACCAGCGGAGAGTGGGGATGTGAAGCCAAGAAACTTATAACATCTCCGTGCAAGTCCATCTAGGAGAAAGGATAAATGAGCTAACTGATCATTAAGTATGAAGCGGATTTCTTACCTGATGGAATCCTTTCTCAATTGTCAATGGCACACCGAGCTCTGCCATGCAAGCTTGCAGCTTCCCATCGACACCCCAGACATGATAGTTCCTTCTGATGCAATCGTCCTGGATTTTCTCTAGTGCTTCCACCAGCGCGTAGCTCATTGCAATTCCTGCTCCCCCGAACGCCATGCTGGTTGAGAAGCCCAGCACACTCTGGTGATGACTCTCAGATAAGCCACCTATGTAGTAAAACTCCCGGTGATCATACCTCGAGAGAACCTGGACAAGGTTGTCGAGCACAAAGAAGGTGTCGTCGTCGGAGAGAACGAACCAATGCACCCGAGAGAAGTTCAACCAGAACAGCTCCGACGGAAGCCTTGTAATCCTAATGTGATCCTTCATGTGCTTCCCCCTGGCTCTAAACATTGCTGATAGCTTCGCGTTGTCCGAAACTCTGACCGGAGGTAGAGAGCTGTCGTTCATGTTAGGTACCCGTCTGTCCAGTGAAACAATACCTCGCGTCTCGTTTGGTCTCCACCAAAGCTTTATGTATCTTTTCCTGTGTTCCCAAGTACGAGAGCTGGCTCCTATTCCAAACACGATGTTTTCCAAACTTGTCACGCCACCTAAGCTGCCAGTCCCTAAACTCCTTGGAAGAAGTGGCTGCAAATGCTGAGTAATAATCGTGTAACAGCTTACAAGAGCTGTAATTCCAACTGCACAAGAGAACAGCTTTGTTACATCCATGGAGCCACAAAACAACTCACCCAAAGTTACCTTAAGAGTAGAATCACACGTTTTCGACATGATCACACTGATAAGTGTGAATCACATACCACTACGTCACCTGCACATCAGAGTGACATTTCGTAAGCGTACGCAAGTGATCATGAAAGTTAGCATGTTAAGGAATAAAAAACGTTTCAACAATCCTTGATCTCTAGCTCATGTTCATTTTGCTTAGAAGGCTCGCGAATGCTGCAGCATTGTCTTCTTAAGGCCTAAGTAAAAGACAAATAAGTAAACAGAAACACGAGAAAAGTGCACTTACTCGGTACTGGCTGCGTTGTTTTCTTACACGAATTATCTCGAGGCGTGACAAAGGATCTCTATCTTCGCAGCTGCCTGTGCCTGTCCTCTTGAAATAGTTGCTGTCTAGACCATCCTGGCTGACGTTGAGCATAAAGAATGAAACGGTGCTCAAGCAGGGATCGCTGCGATCGATCTGTCTTGTCTTAAAGTTAAGGCAAGAACCTGCAGTACAGCCAAACCACTCCACAAAAGTTCTGGACGGATACTCCAGCTCTCTGGGAGATACATAGCCCCTGTTGACTTGCACGACGAATCCCCAAGACACTTTCAGCGTCCAGTTGTAGACATCGTTGTAGCAAAAAGACTGCTGTAAGACGGCAGAAGGATCAGCCCGAATGGCAAGCGAAAGATGAGCCAACGCTTGAATCCGATTCATTCCTGGGAAAATAGGATCGACCGTATCCAAGTGGTGCAATGAAACCAACGGAGTAGTCGGGTGAGAGTCGAGCAACCCGATAGCATCTCCACGAATGTCCATCTGCTAGAGCACGGAAGTTTTGAGAAGGAGCTCGAGCAGCCAGCCATTTACCTGATGAAATCCTCTGTCCAACGTCAGTGGCACGCCAAGTTCTGCCATGCAAGCTTGTAGCTTGCCGTCGACACCCCATACGTGATCGTTCCTCCTAATGCAGTCGTCCTGCATTTTCTCGAGCGCTTCCACAAGTGAGTAGCTCAGTGCAATCCCAGCACCCCCGAAAGCCATGTTTGTCGAGAACCCTGTAACACTCTGGTAGTGGCTCTCCGAAAAAGCACCGATGTAGTAAAACTGACTGTGGTCGTACTTGGAGAGAACCCGGGCGAGATTGTCCACGACGAAGAAGGTGTCGTCGTCTGAAAGAACGAACCAATGCACCCCGAAAAACTTGAGCCGGAACAACTCCGAAGGAAGCCTCGAGACTCTAATCTGGTCCTTCATCTGCTGGTCCGTCAAGGTGAAGTTTCTCGAAAGCTCGTTGTTGTTGACGACTTGGAGCGGAGGTAGCGATCCATCGTGCATGTCTCGCACAGCGCTGTCCAGCGAGACCACCCCTCTCGTTTGATTCGGTCGCCACCAAAGCCTCACGTAGTTCTTCCTGTGATCCCAAGTCTGTGACCCTGCTCCGATCCCAAACATTATATTCTCCACTTTGGTCGTGCTGCTGCTGCTGCTGCTGCTGACGCTCCTAAGATGGCGATCGCAGAAATAGCCACGGTAGAGCTTCTGTGAAGAGAAGTTAGTTCCCAAGAGAACAAGGACGCAGCTTGTAGCAAGAAGAATTATCGTTGCAAAGAACAAATGCCTAGCAGCCATGATGCACGAAACATTCTACCAAGAAAGGCAAAGATTTGTAGCCATCGCTGGAAGAACCAAATGCCTGGCAGCACGGATGGGCAGGAAGCTAGAAACCATTCTACAAGGAAGAGAGGCCCGTAGAGAAATCAGCTACTTTTAAAAGGACTCTTTGCCGCGCTACTTTCGGAGATGAGAAGAAGAGAAACTCTCTGGCCAAAACTCGCAAGCAAACGAGCAAAAACACTCTACGCAAGAGTTCGAAACTTACTTGTGGAGTTTCCAAAACGAGCTTCCCTTTTTCCTGGAAAACAACAAAAACGGAGATTCTGTATCGCGATCCATCTCGAAAATATCGTACCGATCGGCAAAATGCGGCTTCGAATCACTCCAAAACCCCGCGGCTCTAGAGCGCGATCCATCGACTATAAATCCCCTCCCTACCAGCAATGGATCGTGCTCTAGAACAGCCTTACCCTCCCTAGCGATCAATCGCGCAAAACTTCGCTATCAAGATCCATGGCGCTAAAACCCTCAGCTATCATAGCCCTAAAATATCAATTCTCTACTCTCAACTCCATCGTTGCCCCGTGCTTTTGTATCGTACAACGCTGCCTCCTAGGCGCCTGGTAAAACCAAACTTCACTCGGGATTAAAAAGTAAAGTTAACTTTACCTCTAGCAGCCATGGATCCGGAGTTATATCCTTGACCACGCGTATAGTTTTCACCATGGATAAATCCTTCTCCGTGCGTAAGCACTTCCATCGTGTCCTCTCTTCCCGCGCATAGCTACTGCTTGACTTCCCGCCTTCGAGCCCCGTTGACCAGGTCAAATAAAAGTTGACCGGCCGGTCACACAGGTCCACCGGGTTCTCTCTCGTCGTGAAGGCAATCCCCACGCGATCACGGTCGCGGTGCCACCCAGAGAATGTTCTCACTGGGAGCTCCAAATCCTTCTCTGGAACCTCTCCCTGGTGGATCTGGACGACGAATCCCCAAGACACTTTGATCGTCCAGTTCCGATCGGGATCATAGCAGAAGGATTGCTGGAGCAAGCCCATGGGATCCACCCCGTGCGCGCTCCCGATCAGATGCTTGACGCTCTCGATCCTCCCCATCCTTGGGAAGAATGGATCTAGGAGCTCGATGTGGTGGAGCGAGACGAGCGGCGTCAAAGGGTGCGAGGAGAGCAATCCAGAGGCGTCGTCCAGCACGTCAAACTGGTGGAATCCACGCTCCACCGTGAGTGGAACGCCCAATTCCGCCACACAGGCGTGGATCCGAGCGTCCGCGCTATACAATCCATGGTATCTCTCCAGGCAATCGTCCAAGACCTCGTCAAGCTCCTCGGCGAGCGCGTAGCTTATCGCGAATCCGGCGCCTCCGTACGCCATGTTTGTCGAGAATCCATCCACGTTTTGGAAGTGGCTCTCGGAGATTGATCCAATGTAGTACGGCTGCCGGTGGTCGTACTTTGCGAGAACTTTGGCCAAGTTTCCGGGGACAAACACCGTGTCATCGTCGCCCATGACGAACCAGCGAACGTCTCCCAGCCCAAGACGAAACATCTCCGAGACAATCCTCGCTATGCGGATGTGGTGCCTTCCATTCGATGGTGATCTTCCGTACGTGTATCGAAACTTGGAGGTGTCACTGGAAACTTTGATCTCGGGTAGCGTGTCCTGGTCCGGTAGAGTGGAATTCACTGCTTCGTCCAGCCAAACGAAGCCTCTCATTCGATCCTCCGGCCTCCACCATGCCCTGACGAGTTCTTTGCGCGAATCCCACATCGCGGCGTTGGAGCTGATCCCAAACACAATGTTCGTGAGATTGGTGGCTCCAAAATCGCGATCCACATCTTGTTTGATCGTATGCAATCGTGTTCTTGAGTTGAAATTCACGTAGTGCCTCACGGTGAGATGGACGGTCACAGCGTACAGAAGAAGAACTCCATACGCTAGAACAAGGAGAACGATCATCCCAGAAAATATCACCTCTTTCTTCTTCATTGCAATCGAAATACTATCACTATGGAAAGGTTACTATATTTTTATAGTTTGCTATTAATATAAGCTCTAGCACACCGGCCTAGGAAGTACCCCTCTGTTTTTAGGGTTCTTAGCTTCCAAGCTTGAATGCGTCGACGAAGAGACCAAAGGAGAGGCCGGCTTTCCAGTAATTCAGCATTCTCACCAGGAATCGCAGCTTCTCCGTCACGGGCGGCATCTTATACATGAGAAATCCAATGCCTTCGGTTACAGCCACGATGATCGCGGCCACCAGCACGTCCCAGTCCCCTGTTTGCCCCAGCACCGTGGCCAGTGCGTTGGCCGAGTAGAATCCCAGCAGCAGCAAGAACACTTTGAGCGGCAAATTGCGTCGGATCTCCCGGAATCGCTCCAGCAGATCGATCCTTCTCGCTTCCAGCAGCTGCCCGAGACGAGTGGAGATGGGATTATTGCCGCTCCCGCGTCTTCTCAGTGGATCCTCGCTGAATCCGTTGCTGCTACTGGCGCCATCGGTTCGTAGTGTTCTCGTGACGATGCTGGATCGCTGGTGTGGACGAATCGGGGGATTGTAGAGCAGGATTGGGGAAGAACAGACAAATGCCGCCATGCGATCCCAAAAACCCTAGCCAGGGAAGAACCCTAGCGAAGAATGTGCCATGGCGCTGCTAGCCGGCGCCATTCCGGTGGCGATCGCGAGCTCATCCTCGACATCTTTGGCTCCGGTTTCTTGCAGCGCGCAGGCCGTCCAGCAAAATGTGAGCTTCCGGAAGAATGCCAGTGCCACTGCTGCCGAGGAGCAAATATTATCAAGCCAGGGACCAGGTAAGAAATCTCGATACAGGAGGAAGAGGAAATCGCAGGAGCGGCAGCCTGGCGAGCTCGATCCTCCAGTCGGCATCGCGGCAGTGGACGAAGACTCGGTGACAGAGATTTGCAAGTTTCTCGAATCGAGGCTTCCGGAAGGAATTCTGGTGGGGAGTTTAGCCACATTCCAAGGCCTCTATTTCAGCCACATTGCAGTGTGCAAGATCTTGCAAAGAACGAAAGATCCGGACGCTGCTCTTGCATTCTTCCAGTGGCTGACCAGAGAAGCTTGCTACAAGCCCAACACGGTGGCATACAATTGCCTGCTCAATGCGCTTGTCAAGGCCGGGAAAATCCACCAAGTGAGAGAGATGCTAGATCGAAAAACTCTGGGGGAGTTCGTGCACAGCGAGTTCACGTATGGAACTCTAGTCCACGGCCACTGCCTTGCCGGGGAGTTTGATGAGGCAAAGAGGCTTGTGGCGGAGTTCAAGGATACAGGGATGAGCCCCGGGAGCTTGGTCGTTCTCCACAACCTCATGCTCAAAGGTTTCTCCGAGGCCAGGCTTGTGGACGAGGCCAAGAGCCATCTCCACCGGATGGATTGCAAGCCCAACAGCGTCTCCTACAACACGCTCATCGATGCGCTGTGTAGCTCCGGGAGGATCCAGGAGGCCCGTGAAGAGCTCCAGGCCATGGCCAAGCGAGGCGTGGCTCCAAACCGGGTGACTTACAACGCGATGGCCACGGGCCTCGGCAAAGCTGGCCTGCTCGACGAGGCTTTCGAGCTCATGGGAGTGATGGAAAGCGCTGGTTTTGCTCTGACAGCCGTGACTTTCAATCCGGTGGTGGAGTTTCTCTGCAAATCCGGGAAGCCGGACGAGGCATGCAAGGTGATGGAGACTATGCTTCTCAGGAACATCGAGCCCAACATTCTCACGCTCAACTTGATCCTCCACGCCTTCTGCAAGGCGGCACGGCCTGAGGAAGCGCTCGGCATGACGGACATAATGGTGGAGATGGGATTCTGCCCGACCATCGTCACCTTCAACGCGCTACTGGAGCTGTTCTGCAACACCGATCAGATGGACAGCGCCGCCGAGCTCCTGGAAACGATGGCGCGCAGCAAGTGCAAGCCAAACTTCGTGACTTACAGCATCATGGTCCAGAAGTTTGCAGAGATGGGGAGAATGGTGGAAGCTCGAGCGTTCCTGGAGCAGCTGGTGGTGTGTGGCTACGCTCCCAATCTCCTGGTGTGCAATGCCTACGTCGCGGGGCTTTGCAAAACCGGAGAGATGGATCTGGCTTCCAGATTTCTCACGGTGATGGCGGAGGAGGGGTGCCGAGCAAACACCGCGACTTACAACAGCCTTGTGGAGGGGTTTTGCAAGCTCGGCAGGATGGACGAGGCGGAGAGGGTCCTCGAGGAGATGATTGCCGAGGGAAGCCTTCCGGACTCGACCACTTACAGCGTTTTGATCCAGGGGCTTTGCAGCGCTGGACAGATCGTGCACGCCTTCATGGTGATGCTCCAAGTTACTCGGGCGGTGGAATCAGCGAGGCCGGATCCAGCCACCTTTGTCAAGCTGATAGAGAAGCTGTGTGAATTGGGAGAGATGGACAGGGCTGCTCTTGTGCTCGAGAGAATGGGAGACGAGCACGAAGAGTTTCGTGTATGCCAAGTTCTCATCTCAAATAGTCAACATTAGCAGAACCTTGGTCGTCAAACTGGAAGTTTAGATTAGTCTAATATAAGATTACATCAGGATTTACCTTTTAAAAGCTAAGTTTACATCCGTTAGTCGGTCAGGATATTCGGCTCTCACCCAAAAGGCCCGGGTTCAATTCCCGGCAACGAAAGTTGATTTTCTAAATAATAAAGTTATAGCGGTATATTATTTGATTTAAATGTAAGTTTAATATTTCTTATTCAGTACATAAAAATTTATTTTAGTTTGTTTGTCAAAATAATTTTTTATTCCGTCTTTTTAAAAAGTAAACTAAGTTTTTAGTTCTTGAATATTCATCTTAATTTTTTATTTCTTTATTTGATATTTCAAAATATTATGTTGACACTACTTAAAACCCTATTATTTTTTGGTAATTGTATTTAATCAAATTATTATTTGAACACTAAACTTTAATATTATATCGAGTAGCACTTGATATGATATCTACTATGGTGCTAAGCTAATAAATTTTATTTATACATTTTTATATACTTAAAAGGAAAATGATATCTTTAAATTTAAAGTTTAAATAATAATATTTTGTTAAAATTAAGTATTTTATATAAATTTAATTACTTAAAATTTATATTTATAAAACTTCCTCATAAAAGTTCTTCAACTTCTCATTTATGATCATTGGTATAAATAATCTTTAAAGTTAATTAATTATAAAATTTATTCTAAATTATAACTTTAAAACAAGTTTTATATGTTATAAATATTTTTGGGTCTTCTATAAATGACTTTTGAAAAGTTAAATAAAAATTTAACAACCTCCAATTAATAGAAACTCACATTTATTTGATTAGACTAAGCTAAAGTTTCTAGACTTAAATCACACTAATCCTAAAATTTAATCTGGCTAAATTTTTTTTTTACTAAAATATGTTTAGATATTTTAAGATATTTTACCCATGCTTCATACTTTGGTATATTACGAAATAAGTAAACCTCTGAATAAAATTTCACTATCAGAATCTTTGGGAATTCTAACATCCATTTTTTTATATATGCTACTCTTAGGAATCCAGTTTTTTGAGAAAACATCAGTCGTTGTTGCTATGCTGAGAAGACCCCTGCGCTGGGCACCGTAGAGTCAAGTGGTCAAACCGGGGAGCGTGATCACTTGCATTGAGAAGTCGTAGCTAACTTCGAGATTTATGCATTCCTGGCAAATGCTGCAACCGAGTGCCTTCCCGCTTTTTAGGGTTCTTGTTTTCCTCGCAGCGGCGTAGATGTTGATCATAAGCAGCAGCGCATCGAGCGCCAGGCGCCCCACGGTCAATGTAGGCTCAAAGGTGAGCCCCCTGACTTTGCAAGTAGTCAAAGACTTCCTGCCTCTCGTGGCTGCTATCCAGGACACGACATCGTGCTGCACGAAAACATATCGGTGTAGCTTTCGAGTGCAAGGCCGCCAAGACACTGCACTTTGACGAGCCTGCCGTGGATCTCTTCGGTGTCCTTCTCGGTAAGCCTGGTACACGCCGCCATGATCTTTGGTATAGCAAATCATACGCTTCAAGTGATCGAGATCGATGCCTCGTATGTCGAAGCTCTCAACACCAATCGCAACAGGCCAGAAGGCTGATCACCGCTGAGTATATAGTGTGGCTCCGCTTGTATCGATCAACACCACGACAACTTCCGCAATACTCGAAGTTGGTGCCTCATCGGAGACAAGTTTACCAGATCTTCCTGGCCACTTCGAGGTAGCTTTTGCGACAGAGTTTGAGGACAAAGTGCAGGGCCTCGGGAGAAGTTTCTACGGAAATCGACAAATGAGGTGTTGATAACGAACGTCCTCTGCTGTCCTCCGGACGCACCAGAGGAAAGCTGCCAGTGGTCTGAGGGGCGGGCCGGAGCATCCATGAACATAAGCTACGTCCACCCGACTCCTGTCTTCGACTACACTCCTCCTGCCAGTCTCAACGCTGTCCGGGGTAGTATAGAACGAGGATGCAGGTTATTCCTCAAGGGACCAGCCTTGTGATAGCGGAATCTCACCCCATGCACCTCCATGGTTTCGACTTTTTCGTGGTCCGACGTGGGCTTGGGAACTCCAACTCGTCACTGGCTTCGACGTTTAATCTCTTGGATCCTCCTGGGCACTGCTTGATGGGTGAGATTCTTACTCATCCCGGTACGTTCGTTCTGTAGAGCTCTTTCACGACGCTGATGGTTTTCTAGGTGCTTGGTATTTTCATTCCCATCCTTCAACCTCGGTGAGACGTCGCAATAGCTTATCCCTCCTGTCGTCTAAGGTACCTTTTATGAAACATTAACACTGTTTATCTGGTGCAAGGCTTTTGGATATTGTAGGAGCATCCTCTATACTACAGTTCACTTTTGTTGCTTGCAGTGAGGACGCACCGTCAATGTCGATTTATTCAAATCGATACACTTGCTTCGAGGGCTTGTGGAACAAAGTCGAAAATGCGGCTCTTCTTATTTGTGTTCTTTGTGTGTTGCTGCAAAGGAGATGTTTCCAGCTCGTTGAAGGTTTGCTTCTTGTTACTTTCTTTTGATTATTAAACGTCTTGCAGCCGTATATTGTGTACCTTGGAGGTAAAAAGGGGATATCTGCCGACACACTGACCACAACTCACTATGATCTTCTCGTGAAAGCAACCGGAAGGTTTGATAGTAGCAGTCTGATCCAAGATTTTTTACTTTTCTGGTCTCTAGCATGGAGGTGGCCTCGGCAGCGATGATCTATAGTTACAAGTATGTATTTAGCGGATTCTCAGCTAGACTTACAAAAGAACAAGCTGATAAGCTATCCAGTACGTGCTGGCAACATTAGTACTCTCTTACGTAACAGTTTCTTTCCTGTTCTGTAGGAATGCCGGAAGTTCTCAGTGTTCATCCCAACAGAGTTCGTCGGCTCTTTACAACTCGCTCGTGGGATTTCTTGGGCCTTCCGATTGACGCAGAGTCAAAAGCAGCAAGTCTGTTGTCCGAGCATAGAATTCTGGATGAGGACTCCAGTGATGTAATAATTGGAGTCCTTGACACAGGTATGAAGAAATTTGCTGGATCACACTCTTACACAGTGCACAGGTATATGGCCTGAATCCGAAAGCTTCCGTGACGATGGAATGAAACCAGTTCCGGCGAAATGGAAGGGCTCTTGCGTCAATGATCCGAAAACGAACGCTTCAGTGGTAGTACACTGTAACAGGTACGAGGCATTTTGCGCGCACTCCACTCCATCGCTTTCTTTTTCTGAATTTTGTGTGTATCATATCGCCAGGAAAGTCATAGGTGCGAAATACTACAGAGCCGGCCTGTCCCCAAACGCTTCGGTGGCATACAGCAATCCTAGAGACTTTGATGGCCATGGAACGGGCACAGCTTCCATTGGGGCTGGTATGGCAGTGGCCAACGCGAGCATGGAAGGACTAGCTTCAGGAACTGCTAGAGGTGGTCTTCGCAGTGCCAGGATCTCTGCGTACAAGGTGTGCTGGACTTTCCAGTGCTACGATATCGACATTGTAGCGGCTCTAGACGACGCAATTCACGATGGAGTAGACGTGATATCGCTCTCGCTTGGCGACGTACCTCTGCCGTATAACGTCGACATTATCGCGATTGGTGCCTTCCATGCATTGGAGAAAGGCATCTTAGTCTCGTGTGCTTGTGGAAACTCTGGGCCGATCAAAGGAACAGTGACCAACATAGCTCCTTGGATACTTACTGTTGGTGCCAGCTCCATCGATCGAGAGATCACGCCGTGAGTCTATATTTCTACGTTGGTTACGTGACTGATACTTTGTTTTCCCAGAAACTCGACACGGTTTCCTATAAAGCCCGCACCGGTGGCTGGAGACTTCTCTTCCAGAGGACCGAACATTATCAGTCCCGACATTATAAAGGTATATGTTCTTTGTCTTTTTTTTTTTTTTGGTCTTGAAGAACACTTTCTCAGCCGGACGTGAGTGCTCCAGGCGTGAGCATCTTGGCAGCATGGAGCGGTGGAAGCGTAGCAATGGATCCAAATGGGACGTTCGTGCGTACCAACTTTGCTATCGCGTCGGGAACTTCCTTTGCCTGTCCTCACGCAACCGGTACGGCTGCTTTCGTCAAGTCGATTCATCCAAGCTGGAGTCCGGCGGCGATCAAGTCCGCGATCATGACAACAGGTAAGAAATTACAAATAGGAACGAGAAGTGACTGATGCTATTTCTCGTACGCAGCGAGGTATCTCGACAACACCGGCAAGCCCATCACAGAGAGCGACGGATCGCCAGGAGACTCCTTCAGCATTGGTGCCGGAGTGATCCAGCCGATGAAAGCCATCGATCCGGGATTGGTCTACGAGACGGCTATCTCGGACTACATCCTCTACCTTTGCAGCACCGGCTACTCCTCCAAGCAAGTCCAAAACATCACAGGAGACACTGCTACCTCCTGCCCCGACGGCACCAGCACTCCCGCCAGCCTCAACTATCCCTCCATCGGATTCAACATCAGCGTTGTCAAGAGTGCGACGATCCCGCGAACAGTGACAAACGTTGGCGATGCGAGCTCAATCTACAAGGCACGAGTGGAGGCTCCCAGCGATTCGCGGCTCAGCATCACCGTCTCTCCGCAGGAGCTCAAGTTCTTGAACCAGGGGGAGAAGCTCTCCTTCAACGTCACGATCTCCCTGAGTTCTTCAAAAGAGCCCATTGCTTCGAATCCATGGGCTTTCTCGTCGCTCACTTGGGACGATGGAAAACACAGCGTGCGAAGTCCCATAGCTGTGGCAATAAGCTAGTTTGCATGCTGAGAAGCATCCATGGGAGGCAAAAACGAACTAAAAGTTTGATTAAAGTTGACCATCCAGAAATTTTTACATCACCTAAGATTTATTTGTTAGAAAATGGTAGATGATAATATTCTTTATTCGCCTTTTCCTGTTATATAAATACACCTGTGTTTAAGGAAACCTACACTTTTTTTTTTCTTGCTAGCGATGGAGATGGAGCGCATGAGAGCCTTGTTCTCGGTGGAAGAGGAGCTGGATCATGGCGGCCAAGCAATCGTCTACAAAGTAGTGCGCAAGCGTGACGGTCAGCCTTTTGCTTGCAAATCGATCAGGGTCACAGAGTATAAAGAGGACGAGCTTGAAGATCTCGACCCTGATGACATCCCGAATGGAGGCCTGCAAGAGGAAGCCGAAATGGAGATCCGGGCGCTCTCCAAAGGCAAGGGCGAGAGTGGTGTGGTTCAACTGGTGGACGTTTTCAGGGACGACGATTACTACCACATCATCATGGAATTGTGCGAGTGCTCGTTGAAAGACATGCTGCAGGACAGGGCGAGGTTGAGCGAGCACGAAGCAGCGATGGTGATCAAGAGCGTGGCCAGGACCGTGAGTAGGATGCACGACTTGGGCGTGGTTCACAGGGACATCAAGGTGGGGAACATCCTCTTGGGTTTTGGGGAGATCTTGTTTGACAACATAAAGCTGGCGGACTTTGGAACCTCTTGGGTGAGCAAGGGGACGGACATGAGAATGAGAGGCCAGGTCGGGACGGACAGATATGTTGCTCCTGAAGTGGTAGCTTCCATTCATGAGTACGACGAGAGGGTGGACGTGTGGGGCGTGGGCATTGTTTTGTATGAGATCTTGTCCGGGAAGCTTGCGTTCGAAGGATTGAGATCGAGGGATGTTCCAAGGAGGTTGAGTCATTGGGAGGATTTGCCCGTGAGCTCTATGGACTGGACAGACGTGAGTGATGGAGCCAGGGATCTCATTCTCCAGTTGCTCCACTTGGACGCGAGAAGGAGGCTGCCTATCCATGAAGTTGAGAACCATCCATGGGTCGTCAAGCATTCCGGGTCACAAGTTCCAGATAATCGCAGTCTGGAGGAAGAACAGCACTCGAAGAGAATGGTTTTCGAGCAGCCACACCATGGCTTGAAGAGAAGGCGAGGCGGGGAGGAGGAAGAAGAGGAGGATTTTATTGCAAAGAAGTTACAGCACCTAGGCGTGAATCGCGCAGGGCAGGCTGTTCATTGACTTGAGCTTTATCACTCTTCTTGTCCATCGTTTTTCTAGCGAAATGAAAACCGCAAGGAGACTGTTAATTCTAATATAGAAGCTACATTTCAATGTTTCGTTCAAGGGAAGGACGCTGAAGTTCTCGCATGAATTGTAAGATCAAACCACCTAGTAATTCGAAGAGAGTTTTCGCGAGTAAGAGCGAGTACGAAGTAGAACATAGCATTTACCTATTTCCTCGACGACTTTCGAGCGTATCTCATTGTCTCCTTGACAACGGAGATAACAGTGTGAAGCAGCACTGGAACGAAAAATGGCTGCACAAGAACGAGCAGAGTTTTCAGTTGTGGTGAATTATTTCTTTTGTCTTTCTCAAAGGTACCGTGTACATCGCGAACTGGTGCTCCTTTGGGAAGTGAAGGAGAGACATGATCGATGGATGAAAGAAAGCCTCTTCAGCCCAGGCTTTTGCCGTTGCCGAGAAATCTGCGAGAGACACGACGCGGCTGAGTACGGAAGAGACTTTTCGATAGCCTTACTGCCAATCACTTGGTAGGAAGCGTTTCCAGCGTCCATGGCTTTCTCAGCCGCCTCGAGCGACGTTGTCACCTGGACACCAATCTCTTGCTGAATAACCATCTTTGGAAGCGATTCCACCTGTACAGCAACCCAATTAAGAGCTTTTTCCTTCCGAGGAAGTGAAGATCATCATACCAGTTTTAGGAGTGATGCCAAGGTAGAAGCGGTGGAGTTTACATCAGCTATGACGCGCCTGCGCAGCAGCAGATCCAGCTCCCTGCATCAAATACAGCATTACATCACCCCCTGGAAATAGAGCACTGCTCGCTCCGTACCACTCTGCAAATCCTGTTCTCTGGTTGCAAAGAATGGACAGCTTTGGAGCTTTCCTGCGCGGTGGTACCGGAGGCAGACCAAACAGTGTCCGGAGCTGAGCGACAACCACCTCCATCGTCGTCTTCAAGTCCTGGGAGAAAAAACAAAGCGATAGATCAGCCTTTCCAATAATCAAATTCCTCCAGGCAGCGCACGTTCACATTTAGTCGCTGCCGCAAGGTGCTATTATCAGCAACCAGACACCCGGGCGGGTTCCAGATGACCACACCTCCCCACCCCTGCATTAAAGGCATCAGCTGGATTGTGCGAAGGCAACAGGAAAAAAAAAAGAAAAGGAAAAGTTGGCGACTACCGACTGGAGAGGTAAAACCGTCGATGGAGGCCGAGGAGGTTATGCGGCCGCTTGACAGCTTGATGCGCAACGGGCATTCCTCGACGGGAGGCACATATCTGTAATGTTAAAGCGAACGGGTGTTAGGAAACCGTAGCCAAAAGGAGAATACCAGGCCACGTACATTGCAAAATGGAGAACTTTCGACCGCCCAGCTGCGGCAGCAGACGTATCCAAATGCCATTCGTTGGCGTTCACCTGTAGGAGCAGCAACTTTAGGAAAAAACCAAAGACCGGAGAGCTTACAAAAAAGGAGAGATCCTTTGATTCAATAACGTGCGACCGGATATCTGCGTTCCATTGGGACCTCGCTGCTGCTGGAGTGTAGTACAGGACCTAGGAAATTGGAAAGAAACGTTCAAAGCACCTCGAAAAGAAGCTTCATGGAAGCGCGAGCTTGAGTTACCTGGCTTTCAACGCTTAAACGCGCCACGGGAGCCAGTGCGTCGACGACAGGAGATAGATACTGCGATTCCACACTGTCAAAGTCCCTGCAAATGGATTCAGAAGATCAGATTTTTTCTCGAGAAGGGTAAAAAAAAAAAGTTCAGAGTACCAGTTGAAAATCCAGTTTTCTGGATCCGCGTTGAGCAAGCTGAAGGACAGGATCGCCGATCCATCCGCGGCTAAAGGCATCGTCTTTGCCACTGCAGTCGCGGGCTTTCCACCCGCGAGAAGAACACCCGCTGTCTCGGAAATAATCCGAGTGAGCTGCTCGTCATTCCCCAGCAAACTCGGTGGAAAAACCACCCATGCATGACGATACTTTCCCACCACGGCCTCGGCACCACCGCCTTGCGAAAGCTCTCCATCGAGGAGAACTAGAATGGTGTATTTTCCTGCTCGATCTTCACCGATATAGTTCTTCAAGCTCTCGTCGATCGAGGTGGAGTCTTGGCTATGGAGGCTGTCAAGAACACGGCCGCATTCCCAGAGCGGCTTCGCTCTATCTCCCCCACGCTTGTGGAGACACAGTCCCTTGGCATCTAGCGTCACGGCCACTTCGATCTCGCAAAAGCCACTGCTAGACCACTCGCGAGTGGCTCTCAACACCACTTCCAGTCGATCACTCCACTTCGCATCCCGGTCTGGAGTTTCTTCTTTGGAGAAGAAGACGATCTGGAGCTGGCAGTGTACTCTCGCGGCCGACGACGACGATTGCTTTGTTACGAATCCCTCAACCTCGCGATATGGCAGTGGCACACGGTACACTTCTGTCAGCTTCCACCAAAATGGGAGCCCTGGAGGATCCAAAAGTGCCCAGAGAGGAAATCAGCAGGATGCCAGTGGCCAGAGAGGGGTAAATCACCAAGAAATAACTCGCAAGAAGACACAAAGCGATCGTATCTCTACGCAAGGATATGAATCGCGAAGTCACTGCTCGCGCGCTCGCTCGCTCGATTCTTACCTGCGAGAATGTACGCCAGCGCCGAGAGCGCGATCGCCAGGCGCGTGCTCCCCGCCATTCTCGAAATCTAGGGCTCCTAGATTAGGGTTCTTACGAGAATTTCTTTCTATTTCACAAGTTCGCTATCTACAATCGATTCGCGGCCGCTAGAGATTCCAGCACGCCGCTGGCGATGGAGGCGCGCACGGCTTGTGGCTTCATTGGGAAGAAATCTACGCCAGAGCTAGCGCTGCTGGGCACGAAGATCCACATCACACCTTGAGACTTCTCAGTGAGCGTGAAGCTGATCAGCGGCACTGGATGCCGGAGATCTCCATCGCGCGCCGCTGAGAAGGCTGGATTGCTCCACAGGATCCCGCCAGATTGAGCATCGGTCACAGCCATGGGCAGAGCACTGCGCTCGAAGAGGAGATTGTCGAAATGCCGCCACGATGGAATCCCCAGCTCCGGTTTCTCGCGAGAGGAATCCACCTCCAACGATCGCCACGTGGATCCCAGCGAGAGCTCCGTGAGGCGCGCGTCTGGATCGATGATACGCTGGGGGCTGGCGAGCGATGAATCGCTGCCGGGGGACTGTGGAGCTGCAGTAGCGGATGATCCGTCCGGGAGGAGTGCCAGCGTCTTGAGCTCACATCGCGCGCTGGAGAGGAGATCGCTGCTGCCGTGATCTTGCGTGAGGCGCGAGGATGCGGTGGAGGGTTTAGTGACTGGAATCAAAGGCCGCAAGGAAGAACAAGAAGAGGCCCCTGGCAAAGATTTGAGCTTCTTGAGCGGCGCTGGCGCAGCGGAGGAGCAGCAAGGCGAGGATCTGGACCGCTTGGCGGAGGAGAGCCTGGAGTCTGGAAAAGGAGGAGCTGCTGGAACGTTTGGCTTGATGGGAGGCGTAGAAGAGGAAGAAACATTCGCTGGCCTTGGCGCGATCGGGCGGAAGCGAGAAAGGATCTCGCCCTCCGCGCGGGGATTTCGCGATCGCCGGCTAATCATCGCTGGATGGATGGATGGATAGATCGAGAGGAAAGAAGACGAGAGGAGAGAAACCTAGCGTTCTCTAGAACAGACCAAGAAAAAATAGTATAGAGCGAGCGTGCATTCCACCACGAAGGAGAAAGAAAAAAACATGGGATTAACAGCGAGGGAGGATATATGTGGGGGAGGTGAGAGTAAAGTATCATACGCGCGTCAGCGGCAGCCACTGACAACACGCAACGTGTCACAGCCGTGATTGGGCGGCCATGGTATGGGGGCCACTGGGGGCGATGCCTTGGCTCCAGGAGAAGGAAACACGTCCGCGCTAGTTGCACGACGCGTGGCGCACTTCCCATTGGCCGGCGCAGGTGGCTGTGGCTTAGAAGGGGACACTTTGAGGCAGCTCCTCATTGGCCCGACGCGAATAAGATCGCCATGCCCAAAATATCTTGAAAAGGAACCGTCCTTTTAGGGCTTACTAAATCCGGCGGGAGCCGAATATTCACTCCCTTCCAGGAATAAAAGAATATCTTTCGAATTCCATCTGGCCTGGAATATGCCGGAGATTTAGGGTTCCATGGGCGACGAGCATGGGAGGCGCCACAATGTGCTCATGGTCTCGGATTTCTTCTACCCGAATTTCGGCGGTGTGGAGAGCCACATATACTCGCTCTCGCAGTGCCTCTTGCAGCGCGGCCATAAGGTAATCCATTGATGGATCCCTCGATCGATCGGCATTTCGCGGAGCTCGATTTGTAGGGTAATAATCTCCTCTTTCCAGGTCGTGGTGGCCACGCATTGCTACGGCAAGCGCTCCGGCGTGCGCTACCTCACCGGCGGCCTCAAGATCTACTACATTCCATGGCTGCCATTCCTGATGCAAAACACTCTCCCCACATTCTTCCTCACGCTCCCGGTGCTGCGCTCGATCATCGTCCGCGAGGCCATTACCATCGTCCACGGCCACCAGGCATTCTCCACGCTGTGTCACGAGGCGATCCTCCACGCCAGGACCATGGGCCTCGAGGTGGTGTTCACGGATCACTCCCTCTATGGATTCGCGGACCTGGGCAGCATCCACATGAACAAGGCGCTCCAGTTCTCGCTCGCCGACGTCCGCCACGCCATTTGCGTCTCTCACACCAGCAAGGAGAACACGGTGCTTCGCTCAGGGATCGCTCCAGAGAAGGTGTTCGTGATCCCGAATGCCGTGGACACTGCGATGTTCCAGCCCCGGCCTCGCGCTGGATCGATCAAGCGCATCGTTGTGGTGGTGGTGAGCAGGCTGGTGTATCGCAAAGGCGCAGATTTGCTGGTGGAAGTCATACCGGAGGTTTGCAAGCTCTTTCCAAACGTAAGCTCTTGCAAGTTTTTTTTTTTCGTTCACGGTTGGAACAAGCTCTCCTGGTCCCTCACAGGTGGATTTTATAATCGGTGGAGATGGTCCCAAGAGAGTTCGTCTCGAGGAGATGCGTGAGAAGCACTCGCTTCAGGAGCGCGTCGAGATGCTGGGCTCGGTTCCTCACGCCATGGTGAGCTCCGTGCTTGTTCGCGGCCATATCTTTCTCAACAGGTGAAGTAGTCCTCGTTCTCTTTCGATGGCTTAAGTTTCGATCTTTCTCTCTCGTTCCAGCTCCCTCACCGAGGCTTTTTGTATCGCAATCCTCGAGGCGGCTAGTTGCGGCTTGCTCACTGTTAGCACCCGCGTCGGTGGAGTCCCAGAGGCATGTATGTTGTGTGAATCCTTGTCGTGATCTTGTCTCTCCGAAGCCTTTCGTGACTAACACATCGTTTTGCTCCAGGTTCTTCCACCGGACATGATCGTTCTCGCGACACCTGTTCCGGGCGAGATGGTAAAAGCCATCGGTCAAGCGATCGAGCTTCTTCCCAGAATCGACCCGCAGGAAATGCACAACCGCGTACGTGAGTCTTTCTTTCCATTTTGGACAGGACAAGAGAGGAAGATAAAAACTGCCCCTTTGTGCTGTAGATGACGAGAATGTATAGCTGGATGGACGTAGCCAAGCGAACCGAAGTCGTGTACAACCACGCCGCCGCCACTCCTCGCAGCAACTTGCGGGACCGACTTGCACGGTTAGTCTAGACTCCATTGCGGTGCTCGTTTCAGGTTCTTCGCTCTCCTTGATTCCACAGGTACTTTAGCTGCGGACCTTGGGCGGGGAAGCTCTTTTGCCTCGTCGTGATCCTGGACTACATCGTGCTGCTTTTCCTCGAGTGGTGTCAGGTCTGTAGAAGCAAAAGTAAAACGTTATGATCTTCCAGTCCACACAAAGCTAAGCTTTTTCTCTTTTTTCTCGCAGCCTCGAGAAGAGATGGACACCGTACCTTCGCTAAGCGTACTTTAAAGCTTGCGGGGCTATTTATACGCGAAGGCTAATCGGCTCCGGGATAATCTCGCAGAGCTGACCTGGTAAAAAAAGAAGAGTGAAAAGGTGGAAGGGCGAAAAATATGAGACAGCATCCAGGCCACACGTAAATTAAGTCTTGCCCACGGCCGGGAGAGATGGGCGTTGCGTGGCGCTGGTTAATAAAAGTAAGCCAATGTGCTATTTGCTATATTTACGTGCGGGTCATAGTGACCTCATTTAGCTGACCTTTGGCGTGTGTTCCTTTCTTTTTTCTTTCTTCCAGCGGTGGATTTTTTCGGCGGATCTTCGGCATTTCTCGGTGGTCACTTCGCCTCCGCCGGGGAATTCGTAGCGTCTGTGAAGAAACAGAAGATCAAGCAGGCACAGTGAAGTGAGAGAGAGAGAGAGAGAGAGAGAGCTGGATGATGATGCAGCAACAGCAACAGCAGCAGCAGCAGCAGCAAAGCGAGAGTATGAACGTGACCTCGAGCAACGGCAGCAACGGGAGCATGACAACGAGCCAGGCGTGCGCCGCTTGCAAGTTCCAGCGGCGAAAGTGTCCGGTGGACTGCCCGCTCGCGCCGTACTTCCCCGCCGAGGCCAACCAGAGATTCCTGAGCTGCAAGAGACTGTTCGGCGTGAGCAACATGCTGCGCTTCCTGCGGGACGCGGACCCGGCGGACAAGGAGGAGACGATGAAGTCACTTATCTACGAGGCGGAGGTGCGGGACAAGGACCCGGTTCACGGCTGCTACGGGATCATCTCGCAGCTGACGGAGCGGGTCAGGGGGCTGCAGCGGGAGCTGGAGCTCACCCGGAGCTTGGTTCACCAGCACCACCATCTGAACCATCACCACCACCAGCAGCAGCCGTCGGCTTCGCTTCTCCAACCTGAGTTCGCACAGCCACTGCTCTCGTCAGTGTCATCAAGCTGCAACAACACTCACCCTCTAGCATTGCCGCTCTCGAGCACGGTGGCTGCTTACAGCAGGAGTAGCGGTGCTTCGTCCCTGGCCCTGGATGATCCTTTTGACTTCGAAAGCATAGACCACAAGTACATACTAAGGCCATAGAAGCGGAGGAGCCGAGGGAATGGAGAAAATGGAGAAAAAGGAAGAGGTTTCTTTTTTGTACATGTTGACAAAACTCACTTTCAAGCAGGCAGTTGCGCAACAACAACACACACACACACACCTTCACTGGATTTTGGTACTGGATTTGATTTCCCTTGACACACAGCCACGCTCAATTAATTATCTGTAACATTTTTTGGATTTAGTTCAGCGCTCTCGAATAAACTGATCAGCATACCACACTGTAGTTGTGATTTGTTCGCACGTAAATACCACGTCAAAGTTTCCAACATCATCGCCTCCCTGTCCAAGATGGAAACTATCGGGCTGTCAGCAGTGGTCAACTTGTATACAGCCATCATACCTTCACTTGTGGAACGAAGGGCGGCCGGATTTTCTTCTGTAGCATGCTTGTCCAATTCACTGATGCGAAGAACTGGTGCTCTATAATCTCTTCATAGTCCCTCTGTCCAGCTCCCAGCCGCTTCTCAGGATTTCTCACGAGCAACTGCTAGCAACAGATAGTGAGTTCCAAGTGATCGATCGTTTGCGTTACCTTGGAGAGAAGGTCTCGGGCCACGGGAGTGAGAAAAGCAGGAAACGTCAGCTTGGCGTTGAGAATCCTATCGTACATGATGTTCACGTTCTTATGATAGAAAGGAGGCTGTATTTTCCGGATTAAAACTTCGAATGAAATGGAGCATCTAGAATGAACTTACCAGCCCGCACAACATTTCGTATAACAGTGTTCCAAGGCTCCACCAGTCTGCAGCTCGACCATGGCCTGAATTGCAGAGGATTTCTGGGGCTGAAGACGCGCTTGGGGTGGCACCGTTAGTGTCAAGAGCTAATCACAGGTTATAAAACACGCACCGATATACTCAGGAGTGCCACAAAACGTCGACGCTGACTTGTTATCTAGAATGGCCTTCTTAGCGAGTCCGAAGTCAGTAAGTTTAACATGGCCTGCAATGTTGTTTTCTCTGTAAGCTTTCATGAACGTGATTTAAGTGCAAATACCTTCGGCATCGAGAAGAACGTTCTCCGCTTTCAGATCTCTGCGTGGCATAGTACAGAAACGAATCAGGCACAAGAAAATAGTAGAAAATCAGTACCTGTAAACAATTCCCAGCCCGTGCAAATGACCGATTGCTAATGTGATCTCGGACGCATAAAATCGAGAGCGATCCTCCTTGAATCGGCTTGCAACCTGTGGAGAGGCTTGAGCGAGAGCCGAGAAAACCGAAAAAGTTTAATGTTTTACCTTGAGGTGATAAAAAAGCTCACCCCCACTGAGAAACTCCATCACCATGTAGAACTTCTCCTCGGTTTGAAAAGCATAACGTAGAGACACAATGAAGGGGTGCTGAACGGCCTGTGAAACAACAAGTTTTAGCAGTTCGAAATGTGAGAAGCTGCCATACCTCAAGAATATGGCGTTCAGTTCTGGTATGCTCCAGGGCTTTGCCGTCTACAAGATCCTTCTTGTCAAGCACTTTCATCGCAAGGATTTCATCTGTAGTGTGCTTCTTTACCAAGTACACCTGCAGGACGAAGCAATTTCTCGCCAAGCCGTCGCAAATGAAGATCAACGCCTTACTTTTCCAAAAGCTCCTTTCCCGAGGACCTTCAAAAACTTAAAACTCTGAGGACTCACTTCTTCGTTGTCTGTCGAGTAAACCTGTTCGGCACGAATTCTTTAGCAAAGAAAGGACTATTTTATGAACTTACAGTTTCGGATCGACTTCTTGGCTCCACTTGCCAGTCGTCTGACTGTTCGACGCTAAATCTCTGGAGCAGCAACCTTGATGAGACAAGTCCAAGACTAGACTGCTTACCGTGTCCCATTCACCAAGCTTCCTCGATGACAAGGCATACCGTTTAGACTGGAAGCTAAACTTAAGACATGCCGAAGACAAACAGGCAGAGGCTGGTACCTTCAATCCTGTCTTTGAGTCTTTCCTTGTCGCAACGTAAGGAAATAAGTTCTTATTTGTCTGCTGATTCCAACGTTTTGACAGCTGAGCAAAAACAAGTGATCGGTCACCTTTAAATCCACAGCCAGTGTTTTTCCAGTCACCACTCGATAAACAGCGACGAGGGTATCGCAAATCTCGGACACACGAGAGCTCGAGTAATGATAGTCATATTCCTGCCACAGACACGAAAGAAAACGATTCATACAATCTTTTGCTAGCAATGAAAACCCCACACCTCTGGGCAGCATAGGATGAACTGCTGGCTATACTTGCTCCGGACAATGGAATCGATGACCCTCATATCGATCCTTCTCTTGCACTGCGTGAAAAAGCCTCCCCGGAAGTTGTAGAGGGCCAAATCCGTGATGACAAGCACCCGCGGCTGGACGTAGCCTTTGCTGTTGATCTTCTCCACCCATCCACTGAACTTGATCTCCTCGCACGACGATCCTGGCACGAAAAAACGAGCGGTAATCCCGAATCTGGAGGCGATGGATCAAGGAACGCACCTATCTCGGCTAGCGTCGTGGTGAAATGCCGGCTCCCCTCCCATTTGAGGTGATCGTGCGCCGGTACTAGCGCCATCATCTTTGGCGCTGCTGCGAGCTGGAAAACCGGATGCTGGAGGCCCACGGCAGCGAGATTTCGTCGGGCGTCAACACCGATCGCGAGCAAAGCTATCGCTCCCAAATAGCGAGGGAAAAAGGATCACAATACCTAAGACCCAGGTTTAACGATGGAGGGAAGAATACGAAAGGCCAATAGCCACGCGCTATTGGCCTTCCACACTCCCGCTGTTTAAAAACCTGGGTTTAGGAAGACAGCCATGAATTAGATCTTTATTGTTTTCTGGTTACTAAATATTTTTGGAGCAAAGTTTATTTATATATACATTTAAACCCAAAATGACTTGGTTTATAATATTCTACTTTTTTTTTAATTTCTCAAACTCGAATATAAAGATGAGGAGAAATACACTATAGAAATAGTGTTCAATTACTTGTTAATCAAGAATCAGACATGAAGATCAGCTAAATAAAGTCTTGTAAATTTCATATGAAAGAAGTTGTAACACAAAGTAATCTCAACAAATACTTTGTTCTGCAAAGTGATCTAAAAATATGTTTTGCTAGCAACAAATACTTACTATGCTTTGTATAGTGATCTACATTTAACTGGAATGACAATATTATCACAGTGAAGCTGTCATTGTATTGACATATGGAAGTGAAGTATGAAAGAAAACCAAGCTTACCAATAAAATAATGGAAGTTTGGATTTCTTCCAATAGAGTTTCAAGTGTGGAACCAGAGTATGCTATCTTGAGTTTGGAGAGTTTGTTAGTCTTGTGTACATTATGTTTAAAAAAGCAAGAGCATGGAGCAACATTAGAACAATCCTAGAATATTAACATCCCAATGTTAGAACTAACATATAAAACAGAGCCACCTTTTAGTTTGTTTAGGAGTTTTGTGGTTTCATTCCTTCATTGAGTGGTTTAATGCTTTGAAATTTGAGTTTTACTTTGTTATTTTTGGCATATGTTTCCAAGGGCTTGGTTCTGAGTAGATATAGGTGTTTCAATCAGTTTAGGCACTTATAAAATCCAAAACTAAAAAGAAATTGGAAGCATTACTTTGAAGAGTATTGTTAATTGAGATCATATATAAATTACACTTATGCTAATTGGTACTATATTTATTCTATATCCAGATCCATTTGTTCTATATCTAAAGCAATAATGTAATGCATATGGTTTTCACCCTTTACCCACCATAAGATAACCATAGAGAAACTACTTACTTGGTAATTATGATTTTATTACATTGAAATTTAAGGAACAATAAATGATAGATATATTAAGTTTTTTGTGCAAGAAAGTACATAAATGAATGTCCATACCATTATACTCCATTCTAGCATTGTAAAGTCATAAGTCCTAGAGTTAATAGACTTTGCATTGAGGGGGAGATGAAGGAGCTGTGAACTAGAATATAGCTAGTGCATTGTGTATCTAGTAACTCCAAAGTTAAAGTGGGGGATATGGAGAATAGAATGAAAAACTATAACTAAAGTGATTAGAATATCATAGTTTGCTTTAACTTTGGTACAAGGATTAGTGTTAGGGTACAATGGCAAGTTTAATCTAGTGCATTAAAACACCAAAAACATTTGGAGTTTTTGTAAAAAAAGGAGAAGGTAAATTTACATGTGACATAGTAGAGGGTCCAAATAATGCATATAACATGTTTTTCCACATTATATGTATATTTTCAAAACCATAACTATTAATGGGCAATTGTAGCGCATTCTATCTCTCTCCCCTTAAACCAACTGCGAAAAGGGCAATTGCTTGATGAGAGAGAATCCTATTTATTCCCCATGGTTCTAAGGATCCATGGTGACAGTATATCCAAATCTCATCCTATGATGACAATGATGCCTAATACATATGATTTCAAATTTAGGGGTAAAAATATACTTTACTCAAGGGTATATTATATTGATGAGAGAAAACCCCATATTGGGGTATATTATATTATATTTTTTAAGTAGCCACTAATCAATGGGAATCGAACCTGTGCCATTTACTCTGATACCAAATGTTGCGCACCCTATTTCTTTCCCCTTAAGCTAACTGAAAAAGGGGCAATTGCTTGATGAGAGAGCCTTTAGTGGCTATTTTATCCCCATTTATCCCCCAAGGTTCCAAGGATTCACAGTGATAGTATATCCAAATCTCATCCCATAATCACATGCGCTACAACAATTTATGCTCCTCTAGAATGATAACAATGCCATTGTAAGCTCTTAAATTTGGACTTCTTGGGAAGTTACCTAGCTTAGTGTTTGTCGCGAATGTGACTTCGGGTATCGAAAGATACTTGTCGACCAGTCCTTACGGGCACTCTTTCCTTACTGCCATGACGGCAGGAGGTCGGTACTGCTGGTTCCCTTTATTGGCCCCTCTTGTCCAAGTGTTAATAAACTGGACTTAGCATCTGTACTTGGCCGGATGAGCATAAGGAAGGAATTCCTAAGTGTCTATTTAGCCAAGCATACTTGGCCCGGCTTGTTAGTTCTCTTTGCTTTGTCTTGCACTGGCTTGGCAAGAACCCTCGCGTATTGAGACTAGTCCCTCAATATCACCGGATGATAGCTTACCGTGTCTGCCAAAAACCCTCGCTATCACGCCCTTTGTGTTGGTCTCATTTCGGTCCTAAATGCTATTTATGGAAAGTGTCTAGATTAGCTCATTTGGTATATCTACGGAATGTAGAGATTGGCCTGAACACCATGGTGTTCGTCCCGTGTCCAAATTCGCAATCTAAGGACATTCCCTATTTAGTAAGTTTTGGACCTGTCCACTCCTGGTACTAAGGGAGGCTTGGGGTGAAAGCCCAAAGCGTGTGTCCCTCAAGGGGGGGGGGCTGTGGGGGGTTCCAAATGTATAGTAGGGATAGTGGTTGGAATGCATGTCCGACCACCTAAGACATTAGTTTGGCTCCCGCTGGGCTGTGTCGCTCCTTGTTCTGCGTCCGGCTTGGGTCTAAGCCCAAGCTCCACGCTGCTCTAGTTGGTGGAGTACCCTCCTTCTCGCGTTAGGCCACCGGTATGCCAAAATTGTGCTAGACTCCTTCTGACACCATTTTTGCGTGCAGGTGCTGGATACGGGGAGCTGGTGCTCGTGGGATTGTACCAGACCCTCGTTTCGTAGCGCAACGGGCTTGGAGTTCGGCTCCAAATTCAGGTGCGCTACATTTGGTATCAAAGGAATTGTCTCAGCGATTCCTATCCAACTTTTGTCAGATTTTCTAACTCAACTTGCATACGCAGAGACTTTTCTAGTAGATCCGAAGCGACCTGTGTAGGATTAGTTGGATTGCACCATTTGGTAAGAACATTGTATGCATGTTCAGTTACTGATAGAGGCATGCATGCAGCTAGCGGGATGGTGAAACGGAACCGTGCTGATGACGCTGAAACCTCTAGATGGGCGAATCGAGAGGAGGAAACTCCTGCTAGAGATGCTGCGGAAGAGGCAGAGGCTAAGTCAAAAGAGGAAGAGCCGGATGCTGCGGTGCTGCAGCGAACGGCTCAGGAAGTCAAGATCGAGAATTTGCGAAAGGAGATTCGCAAATTGAAGAAGGAGAACAAGAAGAGGAAGAAAGAGGCTGAGGCAGCTAAACCAGCTAAGCCTAAGCAACCGTACTCTTCTTCAAGTTTTGAGGACGATGAAGTTCTACAGCCACCCCCGGTTGCACGAGTTTCAAAGTTCAAGCCCCCGAAACCACCCAACTTCAAAGGCATGCGGGACTATCAGGTTTTGGAAGACTGGATCTACGATATGGAAAACTATTTCATAGCGGCAGACGTAGATGATCGTACGAAAGTTGCGTGTGTGCAATCCTTTCTCACCGATCATGCCAAAACTTGGTGGTGCCAGGTGTGTGCTGAAAAAGGGCAGACTAGAAGTTGGACCAAGATGCGGTCTCGTATCCGTAAGGAATACTTGCTGGATGATCTTGGTCTGAGACTTCGCGCGGAGCTGCGGCGGTTAAAGCAGCGAGGGGATCTCATGCATTACGTTAATGCGTTTGCTCAGAAGCGCATTATGATTGCAAATATGAGTGACGAAGATGCTCGGAGTTATTTCCTGGAGGGTTTGAGTTCACTTTCTCGTAATGAGATTCTGAAGTTTAAGCCAAAGACGTACCTGGAGTGTAAGGAGGTGGCGCAGCAAGTTGCCTTTAGTCACTCGCTTATGGAACAATATCAGCAACCGTATGCTGGTAACTCGGATAAGAATAAAAATTCTGGGAATAAACAAGGTGATCGGAAACAGAGGGTGGAAAGTAAGTTCCGCCCTGGAGGCTCACAAACAACGGTTAACAAAGATGGTGGTGGTTGGAGACCACCAGCAGCTTCTTCTAGTCCTAGGCCCTCTATTCCTTCTCCTGGTGGGTACAAGCAGCAGCAACCTGCAAAACCTGCTCCTAGCAGAACAGGTAGTGTGGGTCATTGCTTCCATTGTGGAGAGTCGGGACATAGGTCCTCGGAATGTCCCAACAAGCATAAGACAAGGTCTCGGGTTAATGTCATGAGGGAAGACGGTGGTGGTGAAGCTGAAGGGGTTGACGAGATGGTCAATGCAGACTATGAGGAAGAAGAGATGAGTAACTTTCGTTGCTTTCCTCAAGCTTTTCTTGCAGTCAATGCAAACACTGATCCGTTGATGTATCTAATAGGCTTTGTCCGTGGACACTGAATCCGAGTGATGATTGACACGGGAGCTACGCACAGCGTGATATCCGAAGACTTGATTAAGTTGTTAGGATTGAATGCTGAGCAAATGTCGCCTATGCACTTCCGGTTTGCGGAAGGTGGGCAAGTAGCCAGAAAGTTTATGAGTGATGTTCCAATAAAGATATCCAAGTGGAAAGAAAGAGTGGACTTGGTAGTGTTGAAGATACCAGATTTTCAGATGGTGTTTGGTATGGATTTCTTCAACAAGTATATAAAAGGGATTTATGGTGCTGGACAAAGTCATATCACATTGAAGTCCGAGGGACGACCCGATGTGTCCTTCCAGTTGCAAAAGCGTTTCTCAAAGGATTGGGATGGAAAGTTCCTAACTGCGAGGGCCGCTCAAAAAGCAGCTAAGAGGGGATGTCGGACCTTTTGGGTTCAAGTGATGGAAGCTGAGAGTGTGGGTGACTCTGTTCGAATTGGCGACGGGGTTGATCCTGTACAAAAGAAGATATTGGAGTTGTTGGCGCAGAATCAGGATATCTTCCCGAAGGATTTGCCACCAGGGCTACCACCTAGCCGTGAGGTTGATCATCGGATTGAGGTTATTCCGGGTTCTAAACCACCTACGAAAGCTCCATATCGGTTGAACATCAAGGAGATGGCTGAACTCAAGAAGCAACTCACGGAGCTTCTTGACAAAGGTCATATCTGACTCAGCAAGTCACCTTATGGAGCACCAATCCTTTTTGTTATGAAAAAGGATGGAACCATGAGGATGTGTATTGACTATCGGGCACTCAACAAGATCATGGTTAAAATCAGTTATCCTTTGCCTCGCATTGATGACTTGTTTGACCAACTCTTAAAGGCTAAGTATTTTATGCGACTTGATTTGCGGTCCGGGTATCATTAGATACGGGTGGCTGATCAAGATGTGGAGAAGACAGCCTTTAAGACTCGGTACGGATCTTATGAGTTCCTTGTCATGCCATTCAGGTTATGCAATGCTCTGGCAACGTTCAGCACTATGATGGATAGAATATTCAGAGATTATTTGGATGCATTTTTCGTCCTATATATCGACGATGTTTTAGTCTTTAGTGAAACGTTGGAGGATCATTTGAAACACTTGGAGCTAGTGTTTCAGAAGTTGTGCGAACACAAACTGTATGCTAAGGAAAGTAAATGCGCTTTTGGTCAATTGCGTGTAAACTTTTTCGGACATATAGTTGGTGGTGGCGTGATTGAAGTCGATCCAAAGAAAGTGGAAGCGGTGAAGTCCTGGGAAATCCCGACCACTGTATCAGATGTTCGTTCCTTTCTTGGTTTGGCGGGATACTATCGCAAGTTTGTCCGCAATTTTGCAAGAATTGCTCTTCCGTTGACTGAGTTGATGAAGAGTAGTATTCCGTTTCATTGGACACCAGCTTGTCAGCGTGCTTTTGTACGGTTGAAGGAGATCTTGACTACGGTTCCTGTTCTCAGGATCCCAGATCATGATAAACCCTTCAAAGTGCATTGTGATGCGTCTGGATATGCTATTGGTGCCGTGTTGCAGCAAGATTGTGACAAAGCGGTTGGTGTTACGCTAAGGCGACATGGTTGTCCCGTTGCATTCTATTCCAAGAAATTGGATGAAACCCAACGAAGATGGCCAACGCATGAGAAAGAAATGTTTGCTATAGTGTCGGCCCTGGAACACTAGAGACACTACTTGGGTGGACATACCAAGGTTTATACGGATAGTAACACACTAAGCTACTTTGCTACGCAGCCTAAGCTTACGCTGAAGCAGGCTCGTTGGCAAGAGAAGCTTGCTAGATATGATATTGAAATCATATATAAACCTGGTAAAGACAATATTGTTCCGGATGCGTTAAGTCGTCAAGCTCAATTCCGGGCAATATTGGCAATCAGTTCAGACTGGTTGGAGGACGTTCGGGCTTCGTATGGAAGTGATCCATTGGCGAAGGCAATCTTATGCCGTGTGGGGTTGTTGAAGCAGAGCCCTGGTAGCGAAGCAGCAAAAGTTGCTAGTGGCACTAATGTGAAACTTCACTTCTCAGTTCGGGATGGGCTTATATTCTATAAGCAAGAAAGATTGTATCTTCCCTCTAAGGATCTTCAGCAGTTATTTCTGCGGGAACATCATGATGTTCCGGCAGCGGGACATGGTGGACAGCGAAAGACTCTGGCTTCATTGAAAAAGGGATTTTTCTGGTCTGGTATGGAAGGTGATGTAGCGGATTATGTCCGTTCCTGCCCTATATGCCAGCAATGTAAGCACAGAACTGAGAAGCAGGCTGGAAAGTTGCAGTGCATTCCAGCACCGGCATAGCCATTTCAGAGTGTGACACTTGATTTCGTCACTTGCTTGCCGAAGTCTAAGGGTTATGATACTTTGATGGTGGTTGTGGATCGGTTGTCGAAGATTGCACACTTCATTCCAACTGTAGGAACAGTGAATGCGAAACAAGCAGCAAAGCTCTTTTTCCATGAAGTAGTGCGAGTTCGTGGCCTTCCTGAAGAGATGATCTCGGATAGAGATTCGAGGTTTACGGGGAAGTTTTGGGGCACACTGTTCCAGCTGTTCGGTACCAAGTTGAAGTTTAGTATGGCTTATCATCCTCAGACTGATGGGCAGACTGAACGCGTGAATGCTCAAGTTGAGGATTATCTACGGTACTATGTCGCGGCAGACCAACGCGACTGGGTTGAGCATTTGGATACAGCAGAAATTTGTTATAACAACACATTTCACAGCGCTATAGGTTGTTCTCCATAGGAGATGCTGCAAGGGAATGCTCGTGGGGTTCCTCAACAAATTGTTGTACTGAAACCAATGATCGAAGTGTTGGTCCCAACCGTTGAGACTTATGCGGAGCAGCTACGCCAAGGTTGGTCTAGAGCTACTGAGGTGATGGGCAAGGCTCAGGATAGGTATTGACGTGGTAAGGATCAGCATCGTCGGGATGTATCCTATCAAGTGGGAGATCAGGTGTGGCTGTCTTCCCGGAACTTGAACATTAAGGGATCTTTATCTCGGAAGTTGTTACCGAGATATGTTAGACCCTATCGGGTGCTAAAACGCATTGGTGATGTATCCTATCAGTTGGATCTTCCTGTGGAGATGTCCAGTATTCATAATGTATTTCATGCCAATCTCTTAGCTCCATACACTATGGATGATGCACATCAAGCGGAGATTCGTCCACCACCAGAAGTTGTGGATGGTGAACCTGAATATGAAGTAGAAGCTATTTTGGGTACACGCTGGCTTAAGCGTGCCAAATGTCGAGAGTATCTAGTTAAGTGGAAAGGTTACCCATCTTGTGAATCAACTTGGTAGCCTCTTAGTAATTTTACACATGCTCGTGAGCTTGTCACGGAGTATGAGAATCGTAATAAAGATTAGCTTTTGTAAATCTTGTAATAAATCTTACAAATTAATAAAATAACATATTTCTATCAATCAAAATGTCGTTTCTATCGTTCGTTCGTACTTGGGTCAGTTTTGGCAGACTGACTTTGGCACTTCGGTGCATGGGTCCGATCCATAACCATGGGGATACCTATTATCGATTGATCACAAGTCCCCGCCTCTCTCTCGATGACTCACTTTTGCAAAGGGGCGTGGTCGTGTAAACAACTTAATTTGCCAGTTTATAATAGTTGTCTAAATCTTCTCGACAGGGTTGATTTCTTGCTCAGGGGCAGTTGGGCCTCTGGCCTTCTCCCTATGTCCCTGCGGGCAGGGATGTATCATTCCTTTGTAAGCCGAGTGGTATTCGGAGCAGCAAGGGTGGCTCACTCTGTTAGTCATTTCCTTGTCGATGACGGCCGGAGGGTGTCTGAGTGTTAACGTTTTTGGACGTAGAGGAGAGGTTGTTCCATAACTCATTTAAGTCGATGTGTTTCCCACATAGTGTGCTTTCCGTTAACTTTCGGAGTTGTTTCCTTGACGGTTTGCTAGACTCGGGTATACATCGACAAGGATGTCGATCTTCCCCAAGGGGGGGAGAGTGTCGCGAATGTGACTTCGGGTATCGAAAGATACTTGTTGACCAGTCTTTACGGGCACTCTTTCCTTACTGCCATGACGGTAGGAGGTCGGTACTGCTGGTTCCCTTTATTGGCCCCTCTTGTCCAAGTGTTAGTAAACTGGACTTAGCATCTGTACTTGGCCGGATGAGCATAAGGAAGGAATTCCTAAGTGTCTATTTAGCCAAGCATACTTGGCCCGGCTTGTTAGTTCTCTTTTGCTCTGTCTTGCACTGGCTTGGCAAGAACCCTCGTGTATTGAGACTAGTCCCTCAATATCGCCGGATGATAGCTTACCGTGTCTGCCAAACACCCTCGCTATCACGCCCTTTGTGTTGGTCTCATTTCGGTCCTAAATGCTATTTATGGAAAGTGTCTAGATTAGCTCATTTGACATATCTACGGAATGTAGAGATCGGCCTGAATACCATGGTGTTCGTCCTGTGTCCAAATTCGCAATTTAAAGACATTCCCTATTTAGTAAGTTTCGGACCTGTCCCAGAGACTAACTCCTGGTACTAAGGGAGGCTTGGGGTGAAAGCCCAAAGCATGTGTCCCTCAAGGGGGGGGGGCTATGGGGGGTTCCAAATGTATAGTAGGGATAGTGGTTGGAATGCATGTCCGACCACCTGAGACATTAGTTTGGCTCCCACTGGGCTGTGTCGCTCCTTGTTCTGCGTCCGGCTTGGGTCTAAGCCCAAGCTCCACGCTGCTCTAGTCGGTGGAGTACCCTCCTTCTCGCGTTAGGCCACCGGTATGCCAAAATTGTGCCAGACTCCGTCTGACACCATTTTTGCGTGCAGGTGCTGGATACGGGGAGCTGGTGCTCGTGGGATTGTACCGGACCCTCGTTTCATAGCGCAACGGGCTTGGAGTTCGGCTCCAAATTCAGGTGCGCTACAATGTTATTCAAACTTAAAAACACTTAATTCCAAAACCTTTAACTAAAAAAAAGGGTGCACTTTTACTCATGGGCTCTTTCCTTTTATATTTGAACCCCATGAATCATTTCTTAAATTGTTCTTTTTAGTTACTTACAGCTATCTTTATAAACATATGAGTAAGAAATTGTTTTAAGCAAGTACAATAAAGGAGCACGATATACATAAGATGTAAGACATAACTACAAGTGCAACTATCAATGCATATCCATAATGTTGTAAATAGTTACCCTATTTACAGGTGCTTTTATGTGCAATTTTGCAGTTGCTAGAACACTCTATCTAGAAATTAGATCGGCATTAAGTGATTTACCACAAAAAAATGAAAAGACTTGCCTTGTTACAAATACAAAAGAAAGTGGACATGAAGTTCACATGTACTTCTACCACATTAGGCTTGTTTTCACAAGTGTAAAATGAACTTAATGTAGCCACCAAGTCTATAGTACTAAATACTCCCACTACTTCAACAAACAACAAAGTGTATTCTTTTTGATGACCATGTTCTTCTGTTATAGTATTAGCTGGAAACAGCCAATAGCAAGAGTCATCAAATAACTGAAATCAATTCCTTCTGCACAAAGGCAAAGATTTTTAAAGTTAGCTCTAAGGTAAGGGGCTCAATTATTTGTCATTATACGAATTAGACATTTATTTAGATAGTAGTGAATATATTTAGAATATACTTATATATTTTAGCTATCTATTAATTTAGATTAATATTTTATATATAATTTATAAATATATTTATAATTTATAAAAAATTTCTAAAATTTTATAGTTCATTCTAACTTATTCTAATGGGTGATATGCAATAATATTAATCTTGTGTTTATAAATTAGAGACATATTTATAACTATAAACTTTCATTTGATCAATTGAATTAATAAATAAGAATAACACTATTTCACTCTTCTAAGTGATTTTCAATGGATCATGGTTTAATCCATGCTATTATTGAATTTTATTCTAAAGAATTAATAAATCTAGAGTCAAAAGAACTTGTTCTATTGTTATTCTTCAGTTGTATTCTTGATTTTCATGTTCATGAGTTCATACATAGAACACAAGCATCAAATAAGTATTTTGCAATGCTATTTGGTAAGGCAATGGCAATTATAATAATTTATAAATTGCCTCTGCATTTTTCTAAAACTTTGAGAAAATATCTAAGAAGAAAATTTCTGTAAAAATATATATGTAATATCATAATGTAAAATATATATTTAAAATATATTTAATATCACAATATATTGTTTATAAATATATTTCGTTTTAGTGTATAAGTAATTTTAAATATTATTATTTAACCCTTTATTAGCATAATTATAAAATATTTATAAATAGAAACACTCCTAAAGACTTTTATATTCATTTATTTAGGGTTCCACTAGGCTTATAGTGCTTGGTGCAACTCCCTCTTCTCTGGGGCCATTGGCCATAGGACAACCACCTACCAAAGCTAGTTTCAAGTAGTGCCTCCATTTCCTTATAGCATGCATGATGCCAAGCATTTTCTATTCATACACAAGTCAGTGGCTTCAGCTTTTGGCCCTTACTCTTGGATTTGAAGTGTTTATTTCGACCACAAATGGCCTCAAAAAGCCTAGGAGCTTCAAAATTGGTGTTGATTTGATGTGTGCCTTCAACTCTTAGAAAGAATCAACCACTTTGTTGTCCCAGTAGAATGTAGGTGAGCATAGGATGTCCATGAGCAGGGCTGTGATTGAGGCATAATGCTCAATGAATTTCCTAAGATAGTTGTAAAGCTCTAGAATGGACTGCAACTGCTTCATCATTTATGGATGGGGCCAATTAACAATGGCTGCCAATTTCTTAGGATTTGCATGGATAAAGTCGAAATCCAACATACTCTACCTCTGCCAACCCAAAGAAGCATTTCACCAATTTGACCTCTAGCAAGAATGTAGACAATAATGCTATGTCCAAGTGCTCCAAGTGTTCCTCTGTCTAACTGTACATCAGAATGTCCTTGAAGAAGACAAGAATGAAATGGAAAAATATGGTCTGAAAATCTTGTTTATGAGTATCTAAGGCATTTATTAGTCCAAACAACATTACTTTAAATTGGTAAAGTCCTTGGTGTGTGCAAAAACCATCTTGAAAGAATCTTCGTGCACCATCATATCTGGTAATAGCTTGAAGGAAGATCTAGCTCTTGGTGAAGTGTCATGCTAGGCTGAGTTTGTTGCAGTGACAATCCCCAGTCACTCATGCAAAGTGCCTAGTTAGCAGAGAAGGCAATCCAAGAAATAGTTGAGGCACTCTCCTTAAAGAGTGCCTCACTGAAGAGAGCTCCTTCTAAAATGGTGTCCCTTGAACAATCAACCACTACAATCAAAGCATTTATCATTCTTGATGCTGTCCAAATGCTGCATTACATCTCATGGAGCAAAAGGTGATGGAGAGTGTTGAATTGGTTTTAGTTTAGCCCTTGTGCTTAGTGTTGCTTCTATCACCGGTTTTAAGGGTGGGAGAGATAAGCAAAAGTTCTGGCAATCCCCCTTGCTTGACAACCTTCACTCAAGGTTTTGAAACTTAATATATGCACTTAGAGCATGATGCATCACTTGCCTAACCATGATAGAAAGATCTTATTCCATGGTTGGTCTGCAGAAATGTATATCTCTAGTTTAAAATATCTTTTGAGACCTCAAATTGTAAGCAGCCACTCCTCATTAAATGCTTGCAAGGATTGAAATGGCACAACGAGCAAAGTTTGTTGAATAGAAGCTCGCCAACCAAGGTTAAGATGAACTCTGCCATCTTAAACCCTTCCCATGAAAGTGACTCTTCAAAGCTCTCAACATTATAGTACCACTCCAAAGTCACCACAAGGGGAAAGAATATTTACTTTTTTCTTGTGATGGTTGAAAAGCATTATCATTGATTTCCATCTATTTCAATATAAAAGAAGTCACAGTTTAATTATAGTATAAAGAGAATGTTTAGATATGTCAGCTGGAGTTCAGGGATTTTTCTAGTATAGCAAAAAAGTTTCTTTTTGGATAAAGACCAGACAGATAAATAAATAAAATAGTTTATTATAAGTTTGGATTCTTATAGATATTAGTGAGATTAACTTATAGTGATGACTTTTCTATACAAGCATCTTCCTATATTGAAAAGACACACAAGATCAGGAGTTAAAGGCCCTAGGTCCTTGAGAAGGAAGTCTCCAAAATGTATTAAACTTTTAAAAGAGAATTTACCTTTTAAGAGTTTATAATATAATGATGAATAGCTATAAAAGTTTTAAAATTATAAATCTATAAATAATTGGATATAATATATGGAAAAGGACATGAAGATCCTTATAAACCCATCCCTCATTTAAAAATATAATACGAAGGATATAAACCCATCCTCATTTAAAAATCTATACTAAGGATGAAAGGTCAAAGGTCTTCTTGCCAAGGACTTCTCACAATTTGAAAATATAATATTGTCATCACTTGCGAGAATCACACAATTGAATTTCATAATACAAGGAAGACCAAGAGTTCTCAACTTTGTTTCTTAATGCTTCTCTAAGTTTCCAAGACTGTGTTTACTATTTTCTTGAACTAGAATCTAGAAAGAAATAGAAAACCATCAAATAGTTGCTCATTTTGGAGGTGATGCATTAAAGTTTTTTGTATTACTCTAAATGTTTTTTCAAAAATTATTGCCTATCCTTTGTCTTCCAAATTTTAATAACCTCACATGTGCTAGCCCCAGATAGCTATGATTAGTGCACAATATCCTAAGTGATAATTGTGCTAAATCATCTTGCTTGCAAAAAGAAAAGGATTGCAATGAGGGGCAAGTGAGTGAAAGACTGTGATTACTAAGGGATTTAACACTTGCCTGTTAGGGCTTCTAACATGAAATCTAAATTTCCAACATCTAGCTTAATTTGAGCCAAGAGAGATCAAGCCTTTTTATTGGTTTGTTATTTATAAATTCTAGAAATTTAACCATATTTTATATTAGTCACAAGTAAGAAAATTAATACTAAATAATATTTATCAGAAATTTTAAGAGAACATGGGATATATCAAAGTGGATGAGACACAGATACTAGACTCATACTCACAAAGTTGACATCAGAAGTACTTACCAAAGGACAAGAGGTTTTGATCGAATTCTTATTTAGTATGCAGCTAGATAAATGCTATGACTCAGTTGACACATAAAATTTTAAGCTTTTATAATAATGTATTTGTTTAGATTATGCCTTTGATTTATAGTGCCACCCAACTTAGATGATTGTTGTAATATTTTGTTTCTTATGGAGCTAGTAAGTGTTTTTTATCCTCCCCCAATCAAGTATGCAACATTCACTAGAGATACTATCCACTAACCATTTTTTGTTAAAATTAACTATATTCCTTTGACATTGATTTTCATTATGTTTGAGAGCATTAATATTATATTATTTAATACATTACCTCTGCATATTTCTCTTGAAAGAGGAAAATTTACATTAAGTTAATTTATTTTTTAATTTTTACATCTTAGATATATATTCTATAAATATAAATATAATATTGTATATAAAAATTTAGATACTATTGTTACTAGTGTCAATCCTATCTAATTTTTTAATAATATTTAATATTTAAGAAGTAAACATTAAAAATAAATTAACTTAATGTAAATTTCCCTCTTTCAATAAAAATATGTAGAGGTAATGTATTAAATAATATAATATTAATGCTCTCAAACATAATCATACAAGAATAAAATTATAAAATAACCACTCTTAACTTGTGTGATAGAGCTAAAAACTTTATGTTCATTGGTGAAAGAGCTAGCTTTAGGTGATAGGTATGCTGTTGTGCTATATACTACATGGAGGCCAAGTGGATGCAAGTGACAAAGAATAACAAATTTGGTGATATTATTATGGCAAATTAGGTGTTAGAGAATTGGGACCACAATTTAAAAGTTACATAAATGAAGCTGATTATAGTGAGCATTATGGCAACATGAAGACACATATTATCTACTAAAAATATTGGTTTGCCACAATTGAGAAGTATGATTTCACATGTTATATATAAACGACATAATTTTCTAGATTAACTGTGATAATGTAACACTTATCAGTAAACCCACATCACACATATATAATAGAAAAAAAAGAGTTTTAGTTCTATGAAATGATGTAACTATTACAATAAATTTATTTGATTAGACTTCACAGGTAGAATATCTTTCAACATTTTTAATATGTTTCAAAAGTTCTTTATATTTTTTATTTTGGTTTTCTTTCTTCCAAAACTTTTTGGAATAGAAATTATACGGGATAATGCTCATCGAATTTTTGATCCAACTAAGCATATAATTTTAAGAGCTATAAGAGCTGCAATAGAGTCAATTAATGATTTAACTCCATATATGCCTGGAAGTTCTATTATTTATGTTCATAATGAAATAAAAATAGTATTAACCCCTTTAGCTATAGAGAATGTTCCTCGGTATTACAAATTACTTTGTAGTATATTTCCTGAATATGCAGCTCCTTATTATGGTTCTATGTTAAAGAAGAAATTTGAATCTATATACACTTCTCATATAGAAAATGATTATGGTATATTAAATTTTGGAATATCTGAATATATTGTTGAATCATTTAGTATTTTATATAATTTTAAAAATGATAACTATAATACAGCTCAAAATAGTTCTTTAAAATTTATACCCACTACTCAAACTTCTCACTATAATCCTTATATATCAAAAAATATAGTTAAAACTGATTGTACATGGAAGGATGTTTGTATTAGAAGCATAGATGATTTTTCATCATTTTCTAACTTATATGCTGGAAACTTTCTCATCTCACCAAATGGAGAATATATATTATATATGCAATTAAATTGTGTACTTATCTTGTTTAAAGGTCCAATTACCATTTGGAAAACTGAAACAAATAATAAGGGAGAAGGTTGTTTGTTGAGATTGCAAACTGATGGTAACCTTGTAATATATGACAATAAAAGTATTGTTATATGGACAAATAGTATATATTGGAAAAACATATGGAAGGTAATGGCACTATGTGTAAGCAATAGTGGTCATATAATTCTTTATGATAATGTAGAAAAAAAATCTATATGGGCTAAACCAAATTGATTTTATAAAAAATTGAATAAATAAGACTATCATTATATATTGATTCTATCTTGCCAATAGTGGTTTTTAATAATGATTTGATTCAATTAAAACTACTTACTTTTATTTAGAAGCTATCTAATATGGACTCTCATATAGAATTGTATTAGAAAGGGGTAGACCAAAATTAAGTTAAGTTCACAAATTTAGCTTAACTCAAGTCAAAGTCATAAAAACGAGATTTTAATAATGAGTTTGTATTATATAATTTATTATTGATATATGCAGTTTTGATATATCTTCCTTTTGTTCCAACTCATAACTCCCATCCATCCCAACATTTAAATATTAGACTTGCTATTATGTTGCTTTTGACTCTATATATGATTCATTATATTTTTTGAAGACATAATGATCTCTAGTTGTAGCTACCATGGATGGTTGTGATAGCTATGGCAGTTATAGGTGGCTCATTTTCCCTTTTCTAGTTAGTTAAGGGTTTAGGAGGATACTCTTATAAATTTTTTAACAGTACTTGGTGGATACTTAAGGTTGAGCATCTTTGGATTTGAGTAGTATAATATATTTGAAAACTCAAATTCAGGAACTTACACTGAACAACATTGAAAATCTAAAGCTATATGTTAAACCACCTCGAGTAACAAATGAATGCTTTTGAACATATCTTGGATGTAGCTTAAATTTTGTATAATGTACTTTATCTCTTTCCCCTTAAACCAACTGAAAATGGTGCAATTGCTTGATATTAATGGTTATTTTATTTTTATTTATCCCCTAAGGTTTTAAAAATCTATAGTAATAGTATATTTAAATCTCATCCCATGATCATACATACTACATTTACATCCCCTTTACATATGTCATTATCTTCATTGATTATTGACTAAAAACCCTATTAAGTTAAGATGAATTAAAACTTCCACTTTCACACTAAATCTATCAATCCTCCCATTATAAATAAATTATTATATGTAAAGTAACTAGTTATCCACTTGTACTACAGTCTTATGTTAAATACCTTTATTTGTGGATACCTTATAAGACAAAGTATGTAGTCATATATGATTTCAATTTTAGGGGTAAGATTCCCACTTGATAAGTGGCTACTTAAAATTTAACTACCCTGATATCATATAAAACACACTTCCTTTAAAACCAATTTAAAAAAATACAATTGTTTAATAAAAGATCCTTTAAAAATTATTTTATCCCTATTTATTCCCTAAAGTTCCAAAAATCCATATATTCAAATATTATATGTGCTACATCTCACCATAGCTATTTGTCCTAATGTGTGGTGCTCAAATCAATACTATACATACACCCACTCATTGACACTGAATGTGCAAAACTAGCACTTTTGATCAGTGTAGAACTTCATTCACTGGCCAGGTTATGTTTCTTCCAGGTGGCCCTTGACCTCTGACTAAGAGACTGCTACATCCTGTAGGAAAAGGAATTGTTCCTAGACTCTGCAGCCATATAGATGTACAGTGTCATGCTGATTGCAGAGGATTCAATCATAATGTAAACAAACTAGGCATGATATCAGCTTGTCCACACAGAAAGCTCACCTCAAGCATTTGGTTTGTTCATTGAGTTTGCCTGTCACTCTGTGGGTGGTAGGTATGCAAAAAACTAAACTTTGTCCTAAGTAGCTTCCACAATGATGTCCAGAACAAGCTAAGGAGGGTCTTTGTCAAAGACTATCTCCCTTGGGATCCCATGGAAATGGCCCACTTCCACCAAGAAAGCTCAGCTTTTCAACTATAGCCTTGGAGGAGAGGGGAAAAAATCATGCCACCTTTGTGAACTTGTGAGTTTTATATTGTTTATTAAGCATGTGAATATAAAATTTGCTCAAGAAAATAATACAGCTCATTAAAGTGTTCTCAAAATATGCTTACTATATCTTGCAAAATGATTTAGATAAAACATATATTTTTTGGGAATAACAAATTACAATAGTAAAATTATCATCGTATTGACATTAAGAAAGGCGAATAAGTTTTTTTTACTAATTTTGATTTATTATAAAAAATTTCATGGAGTCTATCCCAAAAGAGCTTTAGGTGTGGAAAAATACTATGTAATATGTGTTGATCCTGATGTACAAAAAGATTAACAAACTCTCCAGATTAGTCATAAAACACCATATAGTTACTGTTTGAGCTGTAAGAATGATGGAGTATACATCTTTAATTTCTTTATTCTAGGCTAAAAGATGGTGAAGAATATATCAAGATGTTTGTTTAACAGTATTCTCTTCTCCAATCTCCTCACAAATAATAATGTGAACAAGCTTAATCACCTAGAAAAACAAATCTATAAATAACACAATTTAATGTTGGTTGATCCAAATTTCCAATACTACAATATTAAAGTGTACTACAAGAATTTATTTATAACTTTGTAACTTGAGTCTGCACCACTTCTACAACAAAAGCAATTTGGAAAACTTTTACTATGCTCAAGAATTAACTTTGAATAATTTATTTTTTATGTAAGAATTGAAATCCAGAAGTTTGTGTAATAATGGAACAATGTTCTTGCATGGAGATCTCAATGAAGAAATCTTTGTCCAGCAATCAGAGGGTTCCGGGAACATCAAATGCTTTGTCATACACTGCCCGTGTTAACACAACTCAATTTGAATGATATAGCAAGTGTTTTTCATTCTTTTGTTTCCACATGTGAGAAAGCCGTTTTCTTTCATGGCTGTTTGTCATGACGTTCTAACCTTTGCTGCCCATGTTAACACAACTCAGTTTGAATAGATATAACAAGTGTTTTAACCTTTCTTTAGTAATTCACACTGTTATTTGTACGGTTTCTAAACAGCAGAAGAATATGAAACATCAATCGCCATGCTTATTATTTTCCGGAGGACCAGACTGACGGCCCTGTCTTGGTATTTCTATGTTACACGAGCTCTAGCAAAAAGTCCTTTCCGAAAAAGTAATGCTATTACGTGATTCCTGGAGAAAAGATACGATCAATTCTAGGATACAAATCCAAGTAAGAAACTGTGACTTACATGGTGGTATTCACGAGACACAGATTAAGTTTGTTTTGTGTTGTTCGGCAAAATCACGAAGAACACGCTTCAAGGATCGACCACCGTTTCCGCCTCTTTGTCTGATCGAGTTACCTGCATCCACCTCTGATGCTGCGGCCCTAAGAGCTTCCAGCCATGTCGCAGACAGGCGCTCCGCTTCACCATGTCTCAAGTACTCGGCCGGAAGTGCTTGAATCTGGAACGAAAAGTATGATTCTCTGGGAGATGTGGATAGCTATCTTACGGCGGAGACTATCCAGCACTGAAGGGCACTCCATCCGATTCTGGAGCTCCCACTGTTGCATATAGCTGCCAGTTGTTGGAGTATTGTCGTCGCTTTGTACACCTGGTGAAGGAAAAACAAAATAGATGGAGTGTTTGCAGGAAAGTGAGAAGATCAATTTACCCGTGACATAGCAGAGGGTCCAAGTAATGCATACAGCATCCCCGAAACAATACTTTCTCCGCATTGTGTGCATATTTTCAAGACCGCGGCTGTTAACGGGCAGTCTACGCTCTCCGTGAGTGATGACAGCGCCATCTCCAACAAGCCTGCGAGTAGGAAATCGTTTTGAGCAAGAACAACAAAGGAGCACGACGTACATGAGATGTAGGACATGGCTGCCAGTGCAGCTCCACGGTGCATCACCGTGCAACAAATAGTTGCTCTATTTAGAGCTGCTTCTACGTGCAATTCTGCAGTCGCTAGAACACCCTGTCCAAAAATCAGATCAGCGTCAGGTGATTTACTACGAGAAAAGGATAAGACTTGCCTTGTGACAGTTGCGAAGAAAAGTGGACATAAAATTCATATACGCTTCCGCCACGTCAGGCTCGTTGTCACAAGCGTAGGATGAGCTTAATGCCGCCACCGAGTCCGCAGTACTAAATACTCCCGCTACTTCAACGAACAACGGGGCATACTCTTTCTGATGACCGTGTTCTTCCGTTAAAGTATTAGCTACAAACAGCCAGAGTAAGAGTGATCAAGTAAAAAAAACCAATTCCCTTACCAAGTTTGAGAAAGCAGACATGGGTTTGAAAAGAAACGAAGTTCTCACTCGAAAATTTTGTAATGTTTGGCAGCAACGGTAGTATGCATTGTCCTGTGCATTTCAAAAGAGCAATCAATACAACGAACGAGAACACTTTTAACGCTACCTCCGGTCTTTGTGGCCTCGGAGAGGCATTTGCATACTGCAGTTGCTAAACTGTTGTTCTCCATGAAGGCGGATGAGAACATTTGTTCCAACAAAGGCCAAAACTGTGATAAAATTCCTACGAAAACTTCCTCACCAATCACGGACGAGGAGCTAAGCACAGGGAATTGACTGAAAATTGTACCGAGCCTAGAAAACAGCAGACAAAGCTAGTTAGATTCCATCAAGCTAAAAAAAATCTGTACCTATGCAGAGCTCGAACACTGGACTCCAGCAACATTGCACTTTCAGCCGAGACAAATTTCAGCCGATTCTCAACATCAGCTATCAACTAGGACAAAAGTAATTGGTGTTAGATATGTGGTGGTGTGTCTCGAAACTCACAAGTTCTTTCAAAGGGTCATATGTAGGCTTCAAAAGCCTGTGCAATGCATCATTTAAAACTGCACTGCTTGTGACCATGGACAAGGAGCGTCCAATAGCACATAAAACCTCCTCCTCCTCCTTGGGAGACAACTTAAAATTGTGCAAGCCCTGAAAAAGAAAAGCTGATTAAAGCTAGTGCCTGACAATCTTATTACCTCTCCAATCCAGAGAAGACACTCCAGATTAGCGGGGTCACTCGCCATTGCAGAACCTCTTCACATATTCGCCTTAACGCAGTTGCGCATGCACTTGCCGCCAATGGTGCACTGAGCCCCGAGGCCAAAAATGATCTGTAACAAGCTCAAAGTTAAAGTCAAGAAATAGATGTA
>NW_003314266.1:2638456-2713874 GCF_000143415.4 Selaginella moellendorffii | reverse complement strand
TGAACAGTTTCAACGTTAGTGACGACATCACAAAGCAGGAAAGAAATACCAGGTCCTATCCAGCTACCGTCTCCGGCCTTTCCTCACTTATGGCTAGGAAAACATTTACAAGGCTGGAAAGATCCAATGCTGGTCCGTCCAAAATAGCTTCGGAGGCCTGGATACAGTAGTATATGAAACGGCTCGAAAGAAACAAAAACACTCTTACAGCATAGAGCAAAAAGAATTGTGCCTCTATAACTTGCCACAAAACTGGGAGTTCTAAAGTAATCTGACTGAGAAGCTGCAAAACCCATAACATAAGCAAGATACCGGAACGACAAACTAACAAACCTGAGTTACGTACTGAGTTGGTCCTAGGAGTCGGCAAACAGTCGTTGTTGTTTCCTCCAGATTTATTCGAAATTGTGCTAAACTGTCGGGCAAGCCAGTACTCCCATCAATATCATCTTCATTATATGATTTCGGACCGACCTGGTGCAACAAAACGTTAAGATATTGAATGAGCGCCAAAGCTATACCTGAACTCGCAAAACAAGCGCGTCTAATAAAGAAATATAGAGCGGAATATATGCCCTCAAGCCGCTTTGTTTCTCAAAACCCAGGTTAATCAAATAATCACCAAGAGCGGACCTGCAAAGGAGCTTCAAAGAAATTACGTCGGTAGACTATTTACTCTGCTGGTATTACCAGAACGGAAGGCTTGTTTCAGCTACCTCCCAATTTGAGCTTTGAAACCGAGTACATCTGCGAAGCTTCGACCAGTTAAAACCTATAAAGCATAAACACTTACCCCAACATCGCCTCCTCAAGAGACAAAACATCAGGTGTTCCTCGTGCAAACAATCCTGGTGCCTATAAGAGAAAGTCGTCGAAACAGCGAAGATGGGAATAACTTACAGATTGCCCGAGCTCGGCCATCAACCAGCAGAGGCCTTTGACAACAACTTCGTTACCAGTTCCAAGGGCCGGCAAAAGCAACGTATCTTTCACTACGATCATCTGCAGCACAACCGCTGGCGGTATAACCTGAACGGAAGAATTATGAAAGGCACTTGCAACAAAAAATTTGTATACCTCGTGCCGATTAATAAGCTCCGCAAGAACCTCAATGGCAACCGAAAAGGATTCACGAACCTGCGAGTTATCATCATAGGCCGTCACATTGCAATCTTATACCTGGAGGCAAGCAAATGCAAAAGCAATAAGAGGATGGCTAGGAACTGCAAGCTGATCAATTTCCAATAAACACCCAATGCGCACCTGTTTTGACGGTCACGATCAGCTCTAGCATGAGACATTTTGATCGATATTACCCAGCTTAGAAAACAGCGCAATATTTTGCTCCTTACAGTGTAAAAATGCGCTTCATTCTCAGTGAGATGTACCAAGAACTTCAGAACAGAAGAAGAATGCGAAAGTAGCTGTTCCATATGAAACAATGGTTGGAGGAAACTGAAAGAGAGATGGAAAGACATACCTCGTCACTGAATTGCCTCCTGTGATCTGAATTAACGTTGGCAACGATAGTCTTTTCCTCCGTGACTTCCTCTGGAAGCACTGTAAGAAGCTCCAGCACAGCATGGCTCCCGCTGCCTTGGCATTGCAACTCATACAAGCGACCAAACAGCTGCTGTATGAGACTCCGAGCCTCTGGCGATCGAAAAATCAGCGCAGATAGCGCAAGGCAAATTTGAGTCAGCAGCTGTAAAGACAAGAACACTTCAAGAGAGGAACGAAATAAGAAAAGCAAACCTGCGAGGGTCCCGAGCTGTGCTTGGTTGCCGACACAAGCAGCGCATTTTGCAATGCGCGCCTCCCATCAGGCAACAGCGTCCCAATGTCACTGTGAATCTACAACCAAAACCGCGATGGAAAAATTCCACTCTGTTCTTCTACTCTAGCTAGCATACCTTTCTCTTGAGAATCTGTGCGGCAAACAATTCCACCTCGAAATCGTGGATGTTAAGCGCCTCCGCTGTGAGAATTCCCGTGGCGACCTGCCAGGCAGCGTCCGTCTGCTGGAACTGGACGAGCCATTGATTCGCAGCGACTCTGTTGCAAGACAGCATGTCGTGATTCAGGACATGGACTGCTTGAACGAGCTGCATTTGGAGCTCCATCGCCGCTGCCACTCCGCTACCTCGATCTATTCCACCGATTCATACTCCCGGGCGCTCGCGGGAGCTAGATTCCATGCAATGCGCTGCGAACTCCTCACCCTTGCACCGCTGCATGGCTCCGCGCCATCGCCACAAACCCTAGCTATAGAAGAACCCTAGTTAACTTTAAAAATATTTCCCATTTGTAGTTACGACAAAACTGGCCAGACTTCCCCCAAGCTATATAATTTATTCCCACCTCGTGGATCGTTCTTCATAGAAAATCTTCGCTCGCTGGATCACTCCTCTAGATAGAGAACTGTTCTTCTAGATCAATGCGACTAGAATTCTCTCTGATCAAAGGGACGATCTTCTCCAAAACTTTACCACGACCACTGCGGCCAGCGTCGTCAATCCCATTGCCGCAGCCGCGGCCGAGGCCAGCCCCGCGCTGCTCGTTCTCATGTTTCTCAGCGCAGCCTTAAACCTCGCCTTTGCGCTCTTCTTCTTGCTCGAGCTATACTTCTCGTGCATGAGATTGCTCAGCATGTCCAGCTGATTGGCCAAGTGCCGCTGGCCTCGCGAAAGAATTTTGATCTGGAAGAAAGCACGCTAAGTCCAGGACCATGAAACCATCCAAGTAGACAAACTTACCTCTTCTAGAATGTAGGCCTCGGAGCTAGATTGCAGTAGAGGCACGGAGGGAGATGAGTGCCCGTTTGCGTTCCCGTTTGCGAGAAACGCTGAGGGACCATTGCTTCCAAACGAGCCTACGAACGCCGAATTCTGCCTTTGGATCGACACGCTGGTGGTCACGGCCGCTGGTAGCTTCGATTCCAGCTCTACTAACCGGGACAACACCTCGTCTAAGCGCTCGTTTATGCTAGCCATTTGTTCCGAGACACGTACTTGATCCTGAAACCAAGTCAGTCGAGCTTGAGAAGAAAACTTGTGAGACATTCAGTTACCTGATCGTCTACTATGTGGGACTGAGGCTCGGGTTCCTCCTTCTTCCCATTGGCCTCTATCCACAGATGTTGGGACTTCTTACCATTATGTCCTTTACGCGACATAAAAAGAGGTTCTCTGCGAAAGACTCGGCTTGAGATAATGAGCATTCCAGTGTCGTAGAATTTTACCTGGGGATGTCTTTGTTGCTACTATTGCGGGTCCAGCTGCATAGAAATTTAAACACAGCAAAGATACCATCGACTGTCATTCGCTACCTTTGACTGTAAAGAGTACGAATGCCGGGCTTTGTTTCTGCCAACCAGGAGAACGAAGGCGTTGGGCTAGGTAACAGTGTATCGTTGCTTAGCTTTTCCTTCAAATCTTCAGGCAAAGCCTACCCCAGGAAAAGTAAGAAACAAACATAGAAAGAACACAGATCTTCCTCACCATTTCTGAATTTAGCTTTTCGAGTTGAATCTGCTCGATATAAGAGCATGGAACATAGTGATTGTCAAGCCCGAGCTTGCTTCCACAATCGGACACCACAGACCTCTCCTTCCCTTGCACCTAAATGAACATTTAATGAGATCAATGTGATGAAATTTATGTAGTCTAACCTGTACGTATTTTCGCTGGAACTGTTCAAGTCGGTCAAGTTTTACTGTTACTTTCTCATCCGAAAAGACATGACTAATCCTCTTCAAAATTGTCGCCATTTCATACCCCAAGGCCATCAACCCGCCGAGAAGACGTACACTTACTTCGAAAGTGATGCGCGGCGATATGATAAAAGGCTCGTCGATGACCCATTCCTACCAGCAGGTAGAACGTCAACAACAAGAGCCTTCGACTCCTAGACGTACGTACCTCAAACATGAGACTATACTTTCCGTCTCTATTCCTCATTCGCAAATATGACTGACATGTTTCAGGGTCTTCGCCAGGCGGCAGTAAATAAATGTCATATATTTCTTCGATAGTTTCAGTGTGATCATTCGACAAAACGTTCCGTATTTGCTCTTCCGTTACAGATCTGGAAGACTGACGAAAGCTTCCAGATAATTAGCATGGAAATATAACCGACAGGGACAAACCTTGAGAATATATGTCGCGTTTTGAAATCCAGAAAACGGATTGAATTTATTTACAATCTTGATATGCGCTGTCTCGAGGTCGGGCTCTATAAACGCTTTGTACATGGGGTAGACCTGAGATCAAGAGGACATAAATACTCGTGAATAAACTCATAGCCAGACTTTGTACGCAAGAAATCTTACTGTCTCGGATATCTGATGTATGATATCCTCGGGCTCTTGACCAGATCTGTTTATGTCACGTAAGACCCTCTTTACGAGATCAAAGTGCACTCCTCCAGTGATTGATACCCGCAAGTCAAGAAGAGGCCTGAGTTTCTCACTCAACGCGTAAATTCCCTCAACGATCACAATTCGAGAAGAAGGGACATCAAGCTTCCTGGAATGCTTCGTTTTACAATAGCAACTCCGAAAAAACTTACCTGTATCCCACTCTCTTGCTGATCTTAAAGTCATATATAGGAACTTCCACCGAATTTCCAGCTCGAAGGTTCTGAAGATTGTCGAGCAATGTGTCATAGTCAGTGAGCCGAGGATCTGCAACGACATAAAAAAAGGTTTAGACAAAAGAAAGAGAGAAAGAAGCTCAGACCATCGTAGTTCCCATCTATAACTCTGCTGGAGTCGTTGTAATTGTCCATAGAAATCGTGCCAATCCCCGGCATGAAGCTCCCAACTTTCTCAGAGAAGACCGTCTTGCCAGCACCAGATGGTCCGGCTAGGCCAACCAAAATCACCCCTTCCATGTTTTGAGCTAGAAGCTGGCATGCTCGGATGAAAAGGAAAAACCCCTTCTCGAAAGAGAGTGAATCGGCAATCGGCGCTACCTCGTATCGATCACAATCTTTCCGCCTCACGAGACGAAGCTGGTGCTTCAAGAGCCCACATTTCCGCCGATGCGACGCCGACATTTTCTTCGAATCCATCACGGACAGCGCCCACGGACAGCACCGGCGCGAGGGAGCGACTGCTACGAATCAAAGTAGAAGCCTTTGCCCAAAGCGGGATCGAAATCTTCCACCACTGGGAAGAAAATAACTCCACCCATTATTTTCATCGTTCTTTTCTAGCTACCTGTCAAAAAAAGTCTTTAGAATCCAAACAGGACGAGAATAAGATCGCGCATTCGATCCGTGAGAGCGCCATACCTGAAATCCTGGCCCGCTGGAGCTCAGATGAATCGAATTTCGATGCGCCGGGATCGCGACGACGCGAAGATCGAAGCGATCGAAGCCCTGAATTTGGCGGCGATCGCCACTGACCTGACCGCCCTAGCGCAAAAGAATTCCTTCCACTCGCGCACACCGTGCCCTCACCACGAGTTTATATACCAGCACGCTTAATTAACCCTAAACCTGCCAAAATAGGGGGAAATTTCCCTTCCCGCGTCTTTGTACCGTAGGATGGTGCATCTTGAAACAAATGGGATGCTGCCACGTGTCCACCAATCATGACAGTACGATGAAAGATTCCTGCGCGCATCCTAGCCGTCGAGGGGGCCGATGGAATATTTACATCATGTTTACAAAGGCAAAGGCCACTATGAAGTGAAAGCTACGCATGAGATTCGGGCCTTGGACTTTGCGGTTGGAGCTTTTGAGCTAGACGTTAAAAAAAGAGCTTCCATGAATGCCAGGAACCAAAAAAGAGCTTCCATGAATGCCAGGAACAAAAAGAGAGAAGAGACAAAAAAAAATCTCGAGAGAAGTTTGCGAGGGATACAAGCGTTAGAAGCGATCGAGAAAGTGATTTAGACTGCGAGAGATTCAAGCGTTAGAAACGAGCCAGAAAGACAGACAACGCAAAAAATACTTACTTTGGCCGAGGCGATTCATCAGCCTTGTGGTCTCCGTGACTCCACGAAAGGGGCGCCTGAGAGTGTGAGCTAGCGCGACCATGATCGTGAAGAGCGTGAGAGCTCCAGCTTGGTGAGCAACACCGGCGTGTACTGGGACGTAACTCAGCAGTGCGTAGACTCCGAGACTAACCTGTTAAGTTCGAGTTTGCGAAGTTAAATCTAGGAAAAGATGATTTTCAAACCTGGAGAAGTGTCATGTGAACCGCGCCTGTGATGAGTTTGCTCGCCGGTCCTGGCAATGCGAGGCCTCTCGAGGCCAGCCAGACGGCCCCGATGCTCAGCAAAGTCGTCGTCGCAAGAACACGATGGTTGAACTGTTGAAAACAAGGTGCTAGGAAAGAAGAGGCAAAGAATATAGTATTGGAAAAGCTTGGCGTTTACCTGCACGGTTGCGGTATTCTCGAAGAAATTCTTTATAGTTGGCTGAAGTGCAAGAATGCCCTCGGGAATCCAATCATCTCCCATTTTCGGAAAAGTGTTGAATGCGCGTCCCTGTACAGAAGTATTTTTCTCGGTCATGTCATTGAACTGTGAACTTTACCGCATCGTTTCCTGCGACGAAGGCCCCGGACAAGGCAGTCAGTCCAACCAGCCCGGAAACTGGAAGCACCAAGCGTCTCATCCTCGCCATTGATTGCAGCACCACTTGCGGGAGATGTGGCGATGGTGGTGAGGGAGAAGCCACAGAGAGTGCTGTCCAAAGTAATCCAGAGTATATCACGAACGCTGATGCCAAGTGCGTAGCAAGGCGATACGGGCTCACTCTTGCGTGACCTCCTTCAGTAGCAGGCTCCTAAGAGAGATAAAAGTTTGCAGGAAAAAGGAGGACAGAACCGCAGTACCTCAAGGCCGCTTTTAACCATCCACCAGCCAACGAGTCCCTGTCCAGCACCCATAGCAAGAAGCACACCAAGTCGAGCTCCAAGTTCCCTGGTGATGTAGCCTTTGACGAGAAAATAGCCGAAGGGGAGCGCAAACACAACACCAAGTGCTCTACCGGACATCCGGTGCGCGTACTCCATCCAGTAGATAAACTTGAACTCGTCCAAGCTCATTCCCTTGTTAACTCTGCAGGACAAAACATACACGAGCGCTACTATATGAATTAAAGCAAGAAGAGAACCAGTTAACTTACGTCCTGTATTCGGGCGACTGTCTGTACTTATCGAATTCCTTCTCCCATTCTTCGGCCGACAAAGGAGGCAGACTCCCTGTAAATTTCCAGTCCGTCATGGATAACCCCGATCTCGTCAGCCGGGTCATTCCTCCAAGAACAACCATGCCGAACACCCAACCGGAGCACACGTACAGCCACCTTGACACGGCCTTTTGAGCAACGTTGCCACCGGAAACAAGCTCTTTCGTGCCCAAGCTTACTGCACCAGTGGAAAGCGGGCATCCAAACAGCTGAAACGCAAAGAAAAAAATCAGTAAAAGTAATGTTTGGAGTTTGGAAGAAGCTGGAAAGCAAAAGCAGCAGAGTATAAGAGATCTTACAAGCAAAGTGTCACAAAACAAACAGGAATCCTGGAGTTTGGAAGAGCTGGAGCTGGAGTATAAAAGATCTTACAAGCAAAGTGTCACAAAACAAACAAGAATCTAAACACAAGAAGGACGATCTTTGCGAATGCATACAAAATGAATTGCCATGAGGTTTTGAGGAATCGAGGTGGGCATAACCATGCGAAAGCACACAAGAAATGACTAGCAAAAAGCATGCACAGAAAAATAGATTCCGAGCATAGAAAAATATCATCTCTAGACAAAGGGGGAAAGAATTACCTTATAGGGTGCTCGCGGAAGAACTCCATGGGGCACAATCCTCTCAGCAAGCCCCTGACAAACACCGAGAATGAATAAGCGCGATCAATGTGTCTCCGAATCGATAGACCTTGTGCTGCGAGAGACCATTCCCGCCGTGAAACGCTGCATAGCCAGCGCCAGTGCCGAGCGGCGATCGTCGCGCGAGATTTCGATCCACCGCATTCTTGATCAGGCGGCGCAACATTGCCGCCTTTGCGAGAGAGAAAAGCACGCACGACCTACTTCTTTCTTAACATGGGGTTTACCTGTCCTCTGGGGTTTAAGCGGCACTCTTTCCCCTTTTAGGGTTCTTGGGCGTCGTCCAGGTGAGAATAGCCATGGCTGGATCGGCCACTGCATTCTCAAAGATTTCCTTCGCTTCTAGTTGCTCCTTGCTGGAATCCTTGCGCGCCAGGCATCTACCGCGTGGATTGGGGCAATTCGGCTGCGCATCGCGTAATCTTAAGGTTCTCACCGATAGGTTGTGCGTCGATTGGGATTTCCGGTCACGGAGCATGCTGATCTGTGAGAATGCAGCTAAGGAATCGAGCGATGGCTACCACGGCATCTAAGGAATCGGCGGAGAATAATCCCGGCTTGAGTGAATCACCGGATGAGGCAACCAAAGGCTATATCGTGCAGCAAACTGTGAGTGCCACGTTTTTTCACTTTTGTCCATTGCTACATTCTCTTTCTTGTCTAAAAGCTTCCATCCTTTATATCGTTCATCTTTATAGATGTATCGGATCAAGGATCCAAAAGCGAGCTTGGATTTCTACTCGCGCGTCCTTGGAATGACGTAAGTACTTTGATCTGGATAGTTTGTACTGACAAAAACTTTCGAATCTCAGGCTTTTGAAAAGGCTAGACTTCCCGGATTCGAAGTTCTCGCTATACTTCGTAGGATACGAGGTCCTCGAAGTGTTGGACTTAGCACAATGAAAGTTTCTTTTTCTTTCTTTGATGCAGGATTCGGCCGAGGCTCCAAAAGACCCGATCGAGCGTGTTCGCTGGACTTTCAGGAAGAAAGCAACCATAGAACTGACACAGTACGTGATGTTGGAGAGAGTGTTTTCTTCTAATCTTATGTGTTGGGCTTTGTAGCAACTGGGGGACTGAGACGGATCCAGACTTTAAAGGCTACCACAATGGAAATGCTGATCCTCGCGGCTATGGTAGACCCCGAATCTCTCTTTCACTTTTCTTCTTTCTCTGAAAAGGGAAAACCTGTGAAGGGCACATTGGAATCTCTGTGGACGACACCTACAGGGCTTGCGAGAGATTCGAGAAACTTGGCGTGGAGTTTGTGAAGAAACCGGACGATGGTACGTGAAAAAACTAGAATCGCGTTCGCTGGTATTCATGGAAATCTCTTTTTCTTGACAGGATCAATGAAGGGTCTAGCGTTCATCAAGGATCCAGATGGTTACTGGATTGAAATTTTCGACGCTGGTAGAATCGGTGGTATTGTAGCTGGATCGGCGTGATCGAATCAAAGAATGCGATCTATAGAGTAACGATCGTGGCAGAGCTTTAAATGCTGCTAATAAACGGTCAGTTATATAATAATTCGCGAATATTCGATTTCATAGCTCTTCCATTCCATTGTTCACACGAAGCGAATGATGATGCTGCGCCTTGGCGATATTATTGACTGTCGCGACGGTCGATTGGATCGCGCGCGCCCCTCGATCGATCGTTCCCGCTCCAGCTCCACGATCTTCCAGCGCCACGCCCCGGATTGATTCGCGCGCCGGTGAGCGATTTGAATCGCGCGCAGCAAGAGCCCTAGTCCAGGGTTTAGGAAGGTGAGCTAACTGTGATGGATCGTTCCTCGTGAATCACATCGGCTAATCGAATCGGTCATCGTCATGGAAGATGTGAGAGGATTTGTCGCGTCGCAGCATTGGCACCGGCAAAGGTCTGTTTGTTCTATAAGCTTTGGCCTCTAGCTAAGCCATAGCTCTCTATTTTTTTCAGTGAACCATATGAAAGGTATGTTTCCTGGCGTCACAGCGTTGGACAAGGATGGCACCCTGGACCAGCGTACGAAGGAATCCTCGCCAGTAAGTTCTTTCCTTGGAGACTTTAAAGCCTTTTGGCTTTGACATACTGGGAGTTAGCAGAGACATTGTTTTTGCTTGCGCTCGTGTCAGAGGGATAATTCTTGTGAGCTGCAACACAGAAAAATGCGAAAAGCATTCTCCGACACTGTCTTGCGATATGGCCGGTGATTGATTAAGCTGCTTGGGATTTGTTTGGAAACTTTAGAACTGATTTCTCCTTTTGCTAATTTTTTTCCAGGAGTGATATGGACAACGAGAACATGGGATTTCTTGAGAGGTCCAACATGGTGGAGGTTACTGTTCCAGCTCTGGCTAGCAGTGGAATGAATGCCGGAACAAAGTCTCTCACTCGCTCTCGGACGCTGCTCATCACTCCCACTGGCCAGTGCACACCTGTTTTGGAGGATGACTTGGAGTTCGATTTGGAAGCCAAGCATGCGGAATTCTCTTTGCCGAGGGAGCGCGAGAACAAGGTCCCTGAGGAGTCATCGCTCGGGAAGTTTAGAGGCTCTGTCAAGTATGTGCTGCTGCAAAGCCTCCTCTGGCTCAAAGATCAAACGAAGGAAAAGGAAGTTAATGCCACTGAGGTAAGCACTCTCTATGTCTTCTGGATGTGAAATCGTTTGTTTCTTTTTCTCTGTGGAAAGGATGTTCTTGCCAGATACCACAATCTGTACCTATACGGCACTGTTCCATTGACAATCAAAGTGAGAACAGCGATTCGCAGTGGTACTCTCGGCCATATTCTACTCTGTGTAAGCTAAACATTCTGTAGCAATTGTCTGATAATTCCTTGATACGCAGATAGAATTCATTGCAGCAGTTGTATCTGTTGTTGCTTATGTGCGATCGACGTAAGTCGGTTAATCCTTCAAACTTGACAGCTTTATCCTGTTTCATTAGCTATATACTCTCGTCGACTCATTGGATTGTGATCGTGAGGCGAGTTTTTGGTCTTTTCTTCGTCGCAGATTATCTCTTAAAGCTCTATAGGTATCATGCTACAGAAATCCTGGATTATGGATTATTACTAACATATTTGTGCAGCGCTCCTGTCCGACTGTACTACGTTATATCCGTAAGTGGCCTCATCGACCTCAGCAGCACCTTGTCAATTGTTTGCCTCTGGAGGTTGGTTTTGTCAAGGAAGAACATCTGCAACTGATTCGTTCGATTATGCTTGCAGCAAATTTAAGAACGATGGTGCTATCCCTCAAATGCTACTGGTCCTTCGAGCCTTGAGGTTAGCGTATGCTTTTATTTTAAACATCTGTAATGTAGAGTATATGTGTTTTCTATTGTTCAGGATTCTACCTTCCCTCACTTCGTTTGTGATCGTCGGTGGTACAATTGGCCAGCAAATTTTTCTTCTCGTAATGTACACACTCGGTGCTGGTAGGTTCAAGCTAAGTTCTTTCAAAATCTCTTCTTTATTTGCATGCAGTTTTTATTGCCGCTGGCATACTTCAGTGGGTGGAATATAAAACTACATCGGCGGATAAGAAAATACAGCAAGGTTGTGGTGTCTCGGGATGTTTTACCTTTTATGATGCCTTTTATTTTGTGATTGTGACGGTAAGAAGTTTAGTTCATTGTTTTTCACTTGAGTTTCTTTTCTAGATTACCACCGTTGGGTATGGAGACTTCACGCCAAAGTCAAACTGGGGACGGCTAATTACTCTCACTATCATGCTTGCTGCTGTACTTATTCTTCCAGTGCAAATCAACAGAATTCTACAGCTTGCCTCTCGCAGGTATGTTGTCGAGTTAATTAACTCACTCATCATCGTTTTATGCAGACCTTATGGAGGAAGATTTACGATGCAAAAGGCGGTTGGGTCTAACTTTATCGTCATCAGCGGAAATGTATCCCTTCAAACAATTCGGCACTTCCTAGCTGGATTCTATCATCCTAACCATGATAAAGGTAAGTAAGGTGATGCAGTGATGTTCTCATTTTATTTTTTGTTTGCGAATAGACATGGCAGCGTTTCCTATTCGAGTTGTTATCATGGCACCTTTCAAACCTTCGTATGTGCGCTGGTGAATATTATATTTCTAATTATCGAGCTTTGCAGGTATGAGATGAAGACACTTCTGACGCATTACCGAGGACGAGTCAACTTCATTGAAGGAACTCCTATAAAAGAGTCCGATTTAGATCGTGTTTGTGCTACTTTTGCAACAGCGGTATTCTTACTTGCGGATGAGCATGCGAAGGTGCAGGCAATCACTACAATTCTTGGCACTGACCATGAAACCACTCTCAGGATTTTGATGCGGAAGACGCGGCTCAAATAACCCGGACTCTTTCCGTTCATCGTCATTGTGGTTCGAAGGTGAGAGTGATCGTGGAGCTGCTAAAACCTGAAAACTACAATAATGCTATTTGGGATGAAACTGAGGCTGGTATTGAAATCATTTGCCCTGAGGCAGTCCGCTTTCAACTTTTAGCTCGAAGGTACAGTCTGAGCTTTACCTCAAAGCATGACTCTTGTTTTCGTTTCAGCTGTCTTATTCAGGGGTTTTCAACTCTTGTAATCAACCTTTTTCGTTCCGGGTTATTGCTGAGACATTCACACGCTGACCACTGGATGACAGAGTACTGCTATGGTGTTCGGCAGGAGATCTTTCCAGCTATATTACCGACTTGCTTTTTCGAAGAGAAACTGACTTTTGAAGAGGTTTGTACAGATAACTTTGAACTTCACACACAGTGATCTTTTCCTTCAGGCGGCTGAAATTGTGTACCTCAAGTACCATGCGGTTCTTATTGGCCTTGACATTATACTTGAAAATAAGCTCCGTGTAGTGCGACTCTATCCACGGGGCCGTAGAATTAAGCCATCCGATCTTGGTTTGGTCATTGCGAAGGACTTAGAGATGGCGGAACGCATTTCAGAATACGGTAAAGCACGCCGAAGATCATCTGGTAAATTTAAGCATGAAGAAGACCACGGGATTCTTAGAAGCGTGAAGGGAAGCCGGCAGGACGTGGAAACTGGTTTTAAAAGCAGGGATAAGAGGCGACGGACCAAGAGGACGACAACTGACGACCATTTGTATGACGACAAAAAGGATTCCACCAGGCCAGGTACAAGAACGGATTTTCAAGGCCATTTTCGTCCCTTCTACTCGTCTATCGATTCGGTTGAAGAAGAAGGCCACTCAAAAGTAAAGTTTGTTGCTTCGCTGGAGGAAGCCATAGATATGGCAATGAGTTGGCCACCTTTGAGGAAGTGGGATAAGCCCGAGCGACCGGTTTTGGAAAGAAGGGAAGACACGATACTGGAAAACCTGCGGGAGAAGACGATGAACGTAGTGGTTTTATCCTTTCCTCACATTCTACTCTGCATCGAAGGAAACTGGCCGCTAAATCTCTTCTACTTCGTCTGCAACTTACGGATTCCAACGATGCCGCAGATGCCACTTGTGATCATGCACCCAAGCACACCGACTGCCGCGGACTGGGGATGCGTGGGATTGTTCGAGGACGTCTACTTTGTGAAAGGCTCGGCTTTGTACGAGCTAGACTTGGTTCGTGCTGGAGTTTTGCAAGCGGGTAAGATTTCGTCTGTGCTAAAGGTATTCGATTTAACTCGTTTTAAGCTAGCAGAGAAGGTGGTAATCCTCACGCAAGGCTTCGAGGACGACTTCCAACCAGTTGACGACGCAGCAGGAGCTGTGTCGCCTACAGTGAACACTCTGGACGTGAAGAACATCGTCATAACTGCGAACGTCGAGCGCCTTCTAAGCCCGGCCAGAAACCGTGTGCTGGTTGAACTCCAACAAGAGATCCAGCTGCAATTCCTCCGACCACACTCCCGGATCCACACCGTGCAATTCCAGCCGAAAACGTTGCAAAGAGACCGTGACGCGAGGTTACAGTTTGCACCACCATTCGCCGAAGGCAAGGGACTTTGCCCGGCAGCATTCACATTCCTAACGTAAGTCCTCCTTTTCTCGAGAATACTTTCTGAGTCTTCATGGATCCTCAGGTACGCCACGTTTTTCAACAGGAACTCCGTCTCAATCATCGAGCAGCTCTCTTGCGGGCGACACACCGGAGAGGACGAAGACGGTGACGAAAACTCCATACGGAGGCTCGAGCAAATTCCGATCCCAAGCTGCTACGTCGGCCTCAGCTTCCAGCAGCTGTTCCAGGGGCTCTTGCACAACGAAAAGGCGCTCGCTCTGGGACTCTACCGCCCGGTTGGGACGCACAACTCTCCAGTCGCTTATGTGAGCACGAACCCGGCCTATGACACACTGCTTCACAGCGGAGATCTCATTTACGTCCTCCAGTAGAAACGCAACTCGCTCGAGGTCAGTTCGCTCGATTAAACTTCTCCTTCGCCTTTGTTGATGTTTGCATAATCAGAACGCTACAACGGAGATCTCCTCCAGTATCCCTCGAGGTCAGTTGTCTCGATTAAACTTCTCCTTCTCCTTGTTACGTGATTATCATCTACTTGTCAAGCGAGTAAATGTTGGCAAGCAGCAGAAACGCAGCGTCCTGCTGGACAAACTTCGCCGCTCGAGCGCCGACTTTCGAGCTCTGCTGACTCCGGCAAGCCCCAAGCAGGCATCCCCACACCGCGGCGTTTGGAAGGCACGGCATTGTGGCGATGAGCTCCTGCGCATCCTCGACGAAGCCAGCGCGTCCCAGCAGATCAACCATGCAGCAGTAGTGCTGCATCGTCGGCTCCAATCCGAAATCCACCACCATCGACAGAAACAGAGACCTTCCATCGAAAAGCTTCCCAGTTCTACTGCATGCTACCAGGATCAAGGCGAAGCTTATGTCGTCCGGGAGCTCCAAGAGCTTGGCGGAATGAAAGGCTTGGAAGGCGTGAGAGAGATCTCCTTTGTGGACGGTGGCAGTGAGCATTGTGTTCCAAGACACCAAGCTTCTCTCGGGCATCGAGAGAAAAGTTCTCTTGCACTGTTGCAATTGCCCGGCTTGGGCTTGAGCGCCAAGAAGAGCGTTCCAAGAGACTGAGTCGCGAATATTCATTCCCTGGAACAAAGCCTCGCATTCCAAAAGATGCCCAGTCTGGGCATATGCCGTTAGCAAAATATTCCAGGACATTAAGTTCCAACCCGGCATCCAACGAAACGTTTGCTCTACGTCAGATAGATACCCGGAACGAGCATAACCGTACAAAAGAGAGTTCCAAGAGAATATTCCTTGGCATGGCGTCTTGTCAAACAAACATTTCAACACTTCAATTTGCCCATCACCGGCATATGCTGCAAGAAGAATATTCCAAGTCACGATATTTGTACGGGGAATCTCGTCGAATAAACGTTTTGCCTGGTCAAGATGGCCGTTGTCAGCGTACGCTGCCATCATAGCCGTCCACACAACCACGTCTTTGTGGGCAATAGAGTCGAATAACTTTCTCGCAAGAGAAAGATGCCCGGCTTGGGAATATGCCGCAAGCATCGTGGTACATGAAACGAGGTTGTGCATGGGCATGCACTCAAAGATTTTTTTTGTTTCCTCCAAGTGTCCACTTCCAGCACTTCCGGCAAGTATTGTGCTCCAGGATATTATGTTACACGCGGGCATCTCGCGAAAAACTTTCATGGCGAGTGCAAAGGAATCGCAGTGGCAGTATGTTGTGATCATCGCATTCCAGGATACAAGGTCTCGCTCCGGCATGGAATCAAAGACACACTCCGCCTGCTCACACTCCCCGGCCCTCGAGCACGCAGTGAGCATCGCATTCCAGGAGATGAGATGGTGCTCGAGCATCACCGCAAAGATTTCTCGCGCTCCCGCGAGGTCGCCCTCGCGGGCACAGGAGTTGAGCAGTGATGTCCAAGTGAAAGCCCCGTGCTCGGGCATTTTTTCTGCGGTCTCCCGCGCCTCTTCAAAATGCCCGCTCTGGGCCAATGCTGATACGATTGCGTCCCAAGCTACAATATTGTGCTGTGGCATTGCATCAAAAATACTTTGGGCCTGATCGATTTGACCGTTTCTCGCGTATGCACTGAGCATTGCGGTGTAAGAGACGAGATTGGGTGATGGCATTTTGTCGAAGGCCCATTTTGCATGTCGTAGATACCCGTTTTGGGCATATGAGCATATCAAGCACACCCAGGAAAATGCATCTTTGGACACTATGGAATCAAACACTGCACGAGCAGAATCCACATTTCCAATGCTTCCATAGAGTTGAATTTTTTTGTTCAAAGCGACCACTTCATTCATCACATGACTTCATAAAATAAATAGATCATGTATGTGAACGTGTCATAAGAATAAAAAGGTATTCTATTTCAATTAATTTTCTCAAATTAGCCTTAATGAATTTATTAATCGATTAAGACATTAATACACTAGTTATAATCCCGGGCACGAGAAGGATCTCAAGTGGCCGTGGCAGGTACAAAAGATCTGACCAAAAAACCTTACGCGTATCTAAGGACAATGTACTTTCAAGGTGACGGAGTTTTCTCGTGCGGGAGCTAATATAAAGAATATTCTTTCATTTTCTGGAACTTACCACATTTCGAAATAGATGGGCAGGAAATCGTTTGTTATGGAAAATAGTTGGATAACATATACAAAGATCGAAATACCTCCAGTTAAGCTAGTTCTTCTTCGCGCATGCAAGGGACTCCATCGCCACTACGTTCAATCCTTTCTTTGTAGAGAGCAGCCACAGCTTCCACATCAGTGCGTGCTCCTGTGAGTAGCAAATCCCATCCAAAAACCAATCGAAACTAAAGAACAAGGCTGCCACGTCTTGCGGCGTGTCCGTCTTGGGAAATATGCCACAAATGAATGGGAAGAACTAAATGCTATGGATTCTAGCCATGAAAAGATCAAGAAGAACTAACCTGGCTTGTCCGAGACAACATCTCCAAGATCAGTGCCATCCATCATCGGCTTGTGAATGCTCCGAAAGTTTTATCCGCCGCCAGACACGAAAACAGCCAGGCGCTTCCTCCTCATCTGTGCCAGCAGGAAGCCTAAGAAGAGGGCGACGGCAATAGCGAGGAGGAAAGAAATGCCGCTGCGCGATTGGAATGGAGCGCATCGAAAGGAAAAAAGGTACTTGAAGCTGACAAAATGGCCTCTCCTTGAGGCGTTAGGGTGGCAATGGAAAACCTGGGGTTCGAGTCGGAGCGGCGTTCTCGGATATCAAGAAAGGGTCTCAGGGAATTGAGCAAGGTAAGTAATGAGTATGACAAACTCAGGAGGTTTGCCAAGGAGAAGAGGCTGGTGGGGGAATATGTCAACACGAGGTACGATGCAGTGGCTCAGGATCCAGACTTGGGCCATTTGCTGGGTTTACTCTACATCCACCAGCACTGGGATCTCTTCCAAGATTTCATCTCCGACGAGGTTTTCCAGACTGCTCGCCACATCCTCCAGGACCCATGCAGCCCTCAACTCGCTCGACGTTTCCTGGACTCAGGTAACAGGTTTGGGTGGTTTTATCGTGCAGCTGAACTGATTCATGTTTCTGTAGAAGATGCGACTCAAAGGATGGCTGTCAGTGATGCTTTGCTGTCTGATCGCTTTGCTCAGCGCAAAACGGTGAGTGTCTCCTTCCTCCTTTGTTTCTGTTTTGTGTCTCTTACCAGTTCATGTAGATGGATCTTTCAAGTGAAAAGTTTGGTGACCGAGCTCAACCCGTTTACGAGGCCCTCTCGTATGATATAGTCAAACTTGTTGAACGGCAGCCATCACCAAGCTACGGCAAACTCAGCTACCAAGAGCTGGAGCTTCTGCTCTGCAGCATCAAGTCCGAACCATTTATCGAGGACTTGCTTGTGCCTTGCCTTCTTCCAGACGTTCTAACACACCGGGAGAAAGTGGAAGATGCGGTCGCGCATGCTCGGCTCATGCTGCTAGAAGCAGAGGCGAATATTTTCTATGGCTGCTCCTTCAACTGTAAGTATGGCGCGCTTTGGTTTATCATTATCTTCTGTGTATGTTACAGATGCTGAACTCAAAGCAGCAGCAAAGGCTTCAGTAACTGAGAAACAAAAGCTCCATGACAGTAGCCAGCTACTCTGGTAAACCCAGTTTTCTGCTTGTATCCTTACCATCTTCGTCTTGCTTTCCTTGCGTACAGGTACATGCTTCGCAATCCTTCTCCCATAGACAAGTCGTTCAGGTGCTTTTACCTCGAGGCAGTGCTACATTCAACGACGTATGTCTCCCGTTTTCCTTTCTTATCTTTGTGAATTCGCTTAAATATTTGTGTCCAGGCCCGGGAGGGTCAAAGTGCTGATCCCGGAAGACTATCCGGACACAGTCCCTCCTGAGTTTCAAGAGGACATTTCTGAAAAAGATCTGCGCGTGTTTCGCATCATTCCTCATGGAACTTCGTTCGGGTATGTATACTATGCAAGTGCATTTGGATCTCTCATCTCCTTGATCTGGTGATCTTGCGCTTTCTGTCTCAGCTCAAAGTCGAACGTGGTTTTTGCAAGACTGTGTGACTTTGACCTCAAGAGCATCCTGTTGGGGGAGCCCGTGGCCAGGGAAAGGGTGTGCCAAGCTCATATGCTTATCGACAAGATCTGGCCAACTCCAAAGGAGGTGTATGAGGCTTTGGTTCAGAGGTACTCTCTATTCATCATCAATCCTATCGCCACCTTGACATTCTCATTTGTGCTTTAGTGTCATGGAAGGTCCCAGCAGCGTGAGGCAGGTTTCCAAGAGCAAGAGGGATGCCCACCACCGAAGGTAAGTCAACTTTTTGTTCATAACAGTGCTAATGCAACGATTACAGGCCCTCTGTTGTGTGCAGAAGTGCTGCGGACAGTTTCCGAGAATCTGGTGGCCATAGGTTCACTTTTTTTTATCACAGTTTTGTTGGCTTTTCTAACGACATGTTGTGCAGCCTGGAAGATGCCGAGCCTCAGATTTTCAAGAAAAAACGGAGGAAAGCGAACGATTCAGGTACTGCTCCTTCAGTGTTAAGATTAAAGGGGGACATTCACAGTGCTTTCAGGAGCAACAAAACGCTCAAAGTTGATGATGAAGGATCAAGCGCCAGTATGCTGCGCTGCTCTACGCACATGAGGTCGGCAGCACACTGGTAGCAAATTTGGCATACTCAGCTTTAAATGTGGTACTTCGAGTTTCTCACAACCTAGGATCAAAAGGTTTCTTGGACATCTTTTAGTTTGGTGAAATAGCCTGCAACTCGTGCACCAGTAAATCTTTGTGCTGTCGAAGAGGACAATCGTTGAGTGAAAGGATTGACAAGTTTATTTGTAAATTTTGACCTAGTTTGGGCTGGTTTAAATGATTAAATATTAAAGATATATTTAGTGCATATATAACCACAAGCCTTAAACCGGATATTCGTCTACGTGGCATTTTACGTCGCCCTGTCAGCACAGACGCCCGTCAACGATTCAAATATCCCGCGGTTTTTCTAGTTGTATCGGCGCTGGTGCATATCGATCAAATCCCACAAGGAAAGACCGGCAAGAACGATGAGGATATACACACAGCAAAGATCAAAACCACGAGAATGGAGGTGTCCATCTGCGGGCCGCCACGTTTTACCGGATGGTGACCTTCATCGACCGACTGGAATGCATTCATGTATCTAGTGACCCAGCCGTACAAATTCGAATTTTGCTCCATCATAACCAGATCGATTTGTGGTGGTTCGATTCCTCTTTTATCAACGATCACGACTGCACGGCCGGCCCGTCGCAATCTCTCTATCTGGCAATCAAGACGCTCCCGATGATTAAATCGCGGAGAGAGAGAGAGAGAGAGAGAGTGCACACACAAACCTGGCGATCCGCGCGATCGATCAAAGATTGTAGAACAAGAATCGCCGCTCTCCAGCGATCGCCCTGGCCTAGATGCCGAGAGAAAGCTGTGGGCGGGCAGGCGGGGCGGATGGGCTCTAGCGGCATCTTTCAAGTTCCGGCGTTCTGATCCTGCTCTCCACCCATTGCTGCCATGGCAAGGAGAAGGAAGAGAAATAAGAGAAAGAAGGTGGACCAGGTATGGCTGCATTTCATTCTTGCCAGTGAATGCACATAGAGATTGAGATCACACTTTTCGCATGGATTGCACAGGGTGAACAGTCGCAGCTGGGAGGGGGTGATGCCTCTAGCAGACCTCCAAATGCACAGCCTTCTTGACTCGGTGTCCTCAAACGTCCGTGAAACCCATCCAGAATTATATCCTGGCAACATAGAATAGTTGCATTTGTAACTAAGCAGTAACTTTTCTTTCTACTCACTGAGCTGCTGGGACTTTTTTTCACGAGAGGAAAGAGCGACAAGTTTACTGAGGTAGGTGAAGTATAAAAATCTACAAGTCCTAAACAGGATATTTGTTGAATCTTTCCATGTCAATGATTCGAATATCCTGCTCGCTGAAGAATACAGGGTTGGAAGAGCGCGACTCTCTCTAATGCCGGATGCTTCGTGATTGCCGGATAGATTGCGAGGATGAGCTCCAACGGCATCTTTTAAGTTCCGGCATTCTGATCCTGCTCTGCTGCCATGGCAAGGAGAAGGAAGAGACATATGCACTAATTGAAATTGTTATAGCTTTATATAATATTGTTTTAGGGTTTTAGGTATGGAATGAGCAATGGCGCTGGGCATGTCCAGGCGCTACTACACCTCCTTCGCCAAGAGGATCGCTGCGCCATCGCCAGAGGTTCGCGAAAATCTCATTCCTTTCTCTGCATTCCTCGCTCTCTAGGCGAAATATTGCTCTTCCAGGAGGAGGTTTTCAATCGAGAGAGAGCGCCCTGTGATCGTGCCCTATCCAGAGGTTGTGATCCTTCTCTATGGATCCCATGACACATTCTTTCTTCTTTCTCTTTCTCTCTGTCTTCCAGCCTGCGAACTGGCTTGCTCGATCGATGATTCTTCTGGGGACCGGCGTGGGCCTCGCATTTGCCGCGTATTTCTACCTCGGGAGGCCACCGATCGAAGGTAGTTTTTCTGTTTTCTTCTTGTTCTTCTTGTTGTCAATGCTAAGTCTGTTTTTCCTTAGCGAAAAAAACATCTACCGCGGCTGTGAGGCCTGAGAGGATCACCGTCGGTGGCCCGTTCTCTCTCCTCGATCAGTCTGGCAAAGTAGTGTCGAACAGTGACTTCTTTGGCAAGTGGTCTTTGATCTACATTGGCTACACGCATTGTCCCGAGGATTGTCCGCGGCAGCTTGAGAAGATTGCTAGCGTCGTGCATCAACTAGGTGAGTTTTCGTGGTTACTTTCGTTTTTCCATTTTTTTTTCTTGATGTTGGATTACACTTAGGAAAGAGCATTGTGCCGATCTTCATCACGGCTGATCCGGAGCGTGACAACACGGTCCAACTTAAGCACTACCTCAGAGGTTGAGCTCAATCAAACGTAAAAGCCTTTCCAACCTTTGTCTCTGCAGAGTTTCACCCAGGCTTTGTTGGACTTACTGGAAAGCCAAGCGATGTGAGGCCGGTGCTGTGGAAGTTCCGAGCGTTTTTCAGGAAGACGGACGAGGACAGATCCGACTACCTTGTCGAGCACTCCTCTAACGTGTAAGCGAATTCACTTCTCTTCGCGCAGCCGATATATCTTTTCCAGCCTTGTGGCAGCTACCTGATGAACACCAAGATGGAATGCATCAAGGTGTTTGGACCCGAGTACCATGACAAAGCTCTGGTGGACGCCATCACTAAGGAGATGACAAAGGCTGCTGCCATGGAGGGTACTCAAGCTCTCTAGACTCATGCCTATGACCGAATGCCACTAACTCCTCTCTCCGGCGCTTGCAGCTTGAAGTATAGAAGAATTTTTTTGCGATATCTTCTCACTCTCGTCGACTAGTTTTGAGTATAACTTTAGCGCCACGGTATCGTCTCGTCGCTTGTGCTCTTAACCCGAGTGGCGACATGGTTTTGCAGACTGTATAGCAAGAAAAGAAAAAACATTTGGCAAAGACAGACAGACCAGCGCTCTTGCTTGATTATGACGTTGCTTTTTCTAAACCTTTCCGATCAGCCGTACAGCTGGCCGATACCACGCGCTGCACGATCTCTGTCCGCGACGAAAATGGTTTATTCGTACAGTTTCTGTACAACGATCCTATCAATATGCAAGGATGTTGCTTCTTCATTCAGACAATCTGTAATTTAGTTTTCTGTGCAGCTTGCAGCGGCAAGCAGCGGAGAGGCAGCAGTGGCCATGGCTCGTTCTTTGCTATCTACATTTCTTCTCGTCGCGTTGCTAGCACTGCTACTCGATGCTGCCGTTGCTGCTGCTGCTGCTGCTCGAAGGCTTGCTACTGATCCAAAGCCATCGCCGTCATCGGTTATTATTGTTGGGGCCGGCATGGCAGGTTAGTGACAAACTCGGAAGTCCATCTCGTCGAAACTGACTGAGATCTGCTCGTGGTGTTCTCAGGTGTTATGGCTGCGAAGACACTGTCCGAAGCTGGAGTGAAGGATTTTGTTATTCTCGAGGCGACGGAGGTCATCGGGGGGCGAATGCGGGAGGCGGACTTTGCAGGGAAGCGGATCGAGCTGGGAGCAAACTGGGTGGAAGGAGTGAACAAGACCACCACGAATCCCATCTGGAAGCTTGCAAACCAGTACAAGCTCCGGACGTTCTACTCTAACTTTGACAATCTCAGTCACAACATCTACACTCAGAAGTAAGTTTCTCTCTGTTTGCTGCGCTTCAAACGATAATCTGAAAGGCATTAAATTGTGGGCAGTGGACATCTTCAAAACAAGCTGGGAGAAAATCTCATGAGCAAGTCCGACGATTCTAGCGATTTCGTTGATGAGCTCGGGCTGAGCAAGAGCGAAAGCAATGCCCCGGATATGTCTGTTTTGTCCGCACAGAAACTTCACGGAGTGTAAGCGCTCGATCTTTCAATGTGCTTGCTCATCTTAATCTGTGCTGGCTACAGTTTTCCAAAGACTCCTGTCGAGATGGTTCTCGACTATTACAACTACGACTACGAATTTGCAGGTATCTACCTTACTTATTTTCTTGATTTCTTGACCATGTTTCTCTCCTTTGAACATTCCAGAGCCACCAAGTGTCACGAGCTTGAAAAACACACAGCCTAATCCTACGTTTCATAATTTTGGCGACGACAATTACCTTGTTGCTGACCAGCGTGGTTACTCGTACCTCGTTCAGAAACTAGCCGAGGAGTTCCTTGCCAACAAGAACGGCAAAATTACCGATCCCAGGCTTCAGCTTAACAAGGTACCACGGCTTGACATGAAAGTGATCAATCCTACTCTTCGAACTTCGCAGGTTGTCCGCCAAATCAAGTACTCTAAAACAGGAGTGACTGCAACCACTGAAGACGGCAAAGTCTACAACTCAAAGTACATCATCGTGACGGTCAGTCTGGGAGTTCTTCAGAGCGACCTTATCAAGTTCAACCCTGGTTTACCGGTCAGTTCATTCGAAGTAGATGCATCCTCCGCTAAATGGCAGTGCAATCCCCTCTGCAGGACTGGAAACGTGAAGCTTTGAGCGAGTTTGACATGGCTGTTTACACCAAGATCTTTCTCAAGTTCCCCTACAAGTTCTGGCCTTCAAACGGACCACTGACCGAGTTCTTCCTCTATGCCGACGAGAGACGCGGGTACTATCCAATATGGCAAGTAAGGACACTTCAAACTCTTCACACCATCGTGTTTTAAGCTGGAAGCTTTCAGCATTTGGAGAACGAGTACCCAGGGGCAAATGTCATGTTCGTCACCGTCACGGACTACGAATCCCGCCGCATTGAGCAACAACCCAACAATGAAACCATAGCCGAGATCCACGAAGTGCTTAAGTCGATGTTTGGACCGTCGGTGCCCAAGCCAACTGATATCCTGGTACCGAGATGGTGGTCCAACAGGTTCTTCGTCGGCTCCTTCTCCAACTGGCCCATTGGTGTGGAAGCTTTCGAGTTTGAGAGGATCCAAGCGCCGCTCAGCCACACTCTCTACTTCGCTGGAGAGCACACGCATGAGCACTACAATGGCTACGTCCACGGTGCTTACTACAGCGGTAAGTAGCCAAAGTTCTCGCGGGTTTTGGAGCTCAGTTTGGTTTCCAGGGATCGACGCTGCGAACAAACTCCTGGACTGCATGAAGAAGAACAAGTGCGTGGACAAAGTACCAAAGGCACCGGCGCACAGAACCGGAGAGAAGAGGAGACGAAACATGGAGAGCGCGGAAGCAAGCGTTGTCAAGGTAAGGATCTAGCATTTCTTGGCACTTTTCAGGAGATTTTGTCTTCTTTTTGTTTAGGAGCGGGATTTGTCCAGGCGAGAGTGGGATAAGCAGCTCCATGGAATATTAGCGGTCAATTCAGCTCATTGAATTCATTGATAGCTCCATTCTTGGAGCTGGCCATGTAAACAAAAAATGAATGAATGATGTGGCAAACGATAGTGATAAAAACAATTTTTTGTACAATGGTCCAATAGGAAAAACCAAAAAGAAAAAGTGAGAGGGTTTAATTTATGTGAAAATGACAATCCAGCGGAGCCCTCCATGTCGGATGCAATTTCTTTTATTGCTAATGATGCTTAGAAGATTCCAGGATCTCTGGGAGTATTTATAAGCGGCTATCCCGCTAGAGCCAATCATCTATAGACACCATGAGGAGCTTCTCGAGCTTTTTCTTGTCTTCCTTCGTCTTCTTCTTCTTCCTCGCCTCGGTCCCTCTGGATCGATCGCGCTGCGTCGCTGCAGCGCGGAAGATCGCTGCTGAGGATGCCCTCGATGCCAAATACTCGTTTGACGTGATAATTGTTGGTGCAGGAATGGCAGGTATATAATACACGAAGAATCTTATCACATATATCTTTGATTCACGAGAGATGTGGAGAGAAAGACTCCATTCTCACCATGTTTCGTGAAGTTTTTCGTGATGTATCTTTGATTCGCGAAAGATCTGGAAAGAGAGAGAGAGAAAGACTCCATTCTCACCATGTTTCGTGAAGTTCTTCGTGATATATACGTTTCGTTAGCACATATATCTTTGATGCACGAAAGATCTGGAAGAGAGAGAGAGAGAGAGCCACTCCATTCTATCAAATACATCTTTGAATTCACGAAAGATCTGGGAAAAAAGAGAGAGAAAGACTCCATGCTCACCACTTCGTTTTCGTGATCTTAGTACATATATCTTTGATTCACGAAAGATCTGGAGAGAGAGAGAAAGAGAGAGAGAGAGAGAGAGAGAGAGAGTCCATTCGTTTCGTGAAGTTCTTCGTGATCTATATGTTTCGTGATCCTACACGTTGATTCTTTTGATGTATCTTTACATTGGCATTCGTATATGGATGGAATCTCTAAATGCCATTGGTTTTCCGTGGTTGCAGGCATCATGGCTGCAAACACCTTGTCCGAGGCCGGGATTGACGACTTTGTCATCCTTGAGGCCACGGACAGGATCGGCGGGAGGATGCGCGAGGCCGATTTCGCGGGCAAGAGGATCGAGCTGGGAGCAAACTGGGTCGAGGGTGTCAACGAGACGACGACAAACCCAATCTGGGAGCTCGCAAACAAGCACAAGCTCCGGATGTTCTACTCCAACTTTGACAATCTCAGCAGCAACATCTACACCCAAGAGTTCAGTGATCTTAGAGCCCAACACATTAAACTTCCTTTTAAGATATATTCTATCCATGCCATCAAGTTCTCCTGGATCTCCCAAAGAACTCTATGATCATGGCCTCGATGCTCTCTCTCTTTTCCCAAGAACAAGAACTCTGTGACCCTCTTTCTCTTCTCCTAAAAAGTTTCATTCTCACTTCTCCCAGGCGAGATATGAGAGGAAAACTCACAACTCTTTTCTCATGAATCATCTCTCTCTCTCTCTCTCTCACGCACACAAACACACACACAATCCATGGGATCTAATCTCTCTCATGTTTTGCTCTTGCAGTGGACACTTTGCAAACAAGCTGGGCGACATCTACATGAAGAAGCTCGACGACAGCTCCGAGTGGATCGAATCGCTTGGAATCAAGAAGAGCCAGAGCAATAGCGCCGATATCTCTGTGCTCACAGCACAGCGCATTTATGGAAAGTAAGGCTTTATGCCGCTAATAAGGACCTCCATATACCACAAAATCTTGCAGGGTCCCCTCGACGCCAGTGGAGATGGTCCTCGACTACTACAATTATGACTACGAATTTGCTGGTACGTATAAATGCTTGCAAGAGCAATGCCAGCATTTGAATACTTTCCAGAGCCTCCTCGAGTTACCAGCTTGAAGAACACCCAGCCAAACCCCACCTTTCACAACTTTGGCGATAGCAATTTCCTGGTGGCCGACCAAAGGGGATACTCGTACCTCGTCCAAAAGTTGGCGGAAGAGTTTCTGGATTCCAAGGATGGAGTTATCACCGATCCAAGGCTCAAGCTCAACACGGTTTGACAATCGCCCATGATGTCCATTCCCAAATGCTAAAACCTCTTGGATCATCTCGCAGGTGGTGAACAATATACGATACTCCAAGAATGGTGTAACAGTTGGCACCGAAGGTGGCAAGAGCTACAAAGCCAAGTACGTGATCGTCACAGTCAGCCTTGGGGTTCTCCAGAGCGGTCTCATCAAGTTCATACCACCCTTCCCGGTATCAAAACCCAAAGTTTCCACAATCAAGATCTAAAGCCCAAGGTTTTTGCAGGACTGGAAGATCGAGGCCTTGAGCGAGTTTGACATGGCTGTCTACACGAAGATCTTCCTCAAATTTCCATACAAGTTCTGGCCATCAAACGGACCCCTCACCGAGTTCATGCTCTACGCCGACGAGCACCGAGGATACTATCCAGTCTGGCAGGTAATCCCCTATTACCATCTAAAACATAGAATTATCATCTCAAAGAAACAAACTAACTCTTCTTTCACAGCATCTGGAAAACGAGTACCCGGGAGCCAACGTCATGTTTGTCACAGTGACCGACGACGAATCCCGGCGTATCGAGCAGCAGCCCCGCAACGAAACCATCGAGGAAGTCCACGAAGTTCTCAAGAACATGTTTGGGCCGTCGGTGCCAAAGCCGATCGATATCTTGGTTCCAAAGTGGTTTTCTAATCGCTTCTTCGTTGGATCCTTCTCAAACTGGCCCATCGGCGTCGAGAGCTACGAGTTTGAGCGAATCCAAGCGCCGCTCAAGGGAGCGCTCTACTTCAGCGGAGAGCACACCCACGAGCACTACAATGGCTACGTCCACGGAGCTTACTACAGTGGTGAGTCTTGCGGAAGAAAGCTCGTTTTCAGTACCTGACTCTCGGAGGATTTGCTCGCAAGGTATCGATGCTGCGAATCGGCTGCTGGCTTGCAAGAAAGAGGGGAAGTGCATCGATGAAGTGCCGCAAGCACCTCCACACAGGCGGGGCTCTAAGAAGAGGAGAAACGTGGACGAGGCTGAAATGGAAGCAATAAAAGTAAGTGGTGCTTTAAAGTCACAAGTTGGGAAAAAAAAAAGAAACAAGTGGAAAAATTGATACATCCCTGTTTGGTGTTTTGTTTCCAGGAACGCGATGCTGCGCGGCAGGCTTGGAAGAAGAGCGCTATGTAGGCTGTATTCTCTCCTCTTCAGCTATAATGGCTGGAATTTCCACTACGTAAATAAAGAGATGAAAGTAAAAACAGCGTACCTTTCGTAGTTTTAAGTTACTCGGCAGCATTCTTTCGCTTCTTCTTTTTCTTTGACACCTCCTCAGCCGCTTCGGCAGATTTTTTAGCCTTTTTCTTCTTCTTTGGCTCGTTCTTTGAAACAGGCTCGTCCTCGACTGCAACTGATGGATGCCCGTTCTCCTCCTCCGAAATCGCTTTCTTCTTCTTCTTCTTCTTCTCGGCAGCTGGCTGCGGCTCATCCATGTCCATGGGCTCGGCGTCACTCTTCCTCTTTTTCTTCTTTTTCTTCTTTCCATCTGGCAGTGACGAGTACAATCATCTTAAGATGCATGAAAAAGAAGTACTACCTTCTGGAAAGGCTTCTCCATCTTGTGCTATTTTCTCTTTTTCTGCGGCGTCTTCCATCTCCACGTCAGCATTCGATTGCTGTTGCAGCGCCTCTTTGCAGGCCAGCTTCATTACGTCGATATTTTTCCGAGGCGCCACACCCTTGTCATAGAAATCAAGCCGTTCTTCCACTTGCTCCTTCAGCTTTTGTCCAAAAGCATTTGTGCTCGTTTCTTAAAACAAGACACACAAAAGAAACCTTTAGATAAAGAGGCGAAAGGCTTACCCAGGTAGCAGTCAAGCCGCGTTGCAAGACTGGCCTTGTTTGCCAGGTATCGGGAAATACGGCCCTTGTTCTTCGCTGAAGCCCTCCCAATGAACGAAGAATGGAAGATGAGACCATACTTTGGCGTGTTACCTTTGGTCTTCAAAGCCCTGGAGTGATGAGAACAAGATTTAAACAGTCGAAATACATAGATAAAATAAAGCACCTGAATAGAGCTTTCTCTGCTCCGAGAATCTGAACTGTTGAAGCAGGACACTTAGCCAGGTTTGAGAGGCTCCCTGCATGTGAAATAAGTCGGGCGCCAACAATCTCTCCGATAAGAGTAGCCAAGTTTGGCGCAATTCCATGCATCTTGGACACGAGATACCCATGGAGCACGGTTCGGAACTCCACAAGCCGGACAACCCTTTCTCCAAAAGCCTGGATGTTGATCAAGTCGATGGGAGAAATGTCCTGACCTGTTAGCAAAACTTGGCGTCAAATAAAAATACCAAGGGATACTAAGAAACGCACCCATGGATGATTTCGCAGCCGCAAGAATTTCCTTTGCCTTGTCCTCATCCCCGGTAATCTCTGTCAGCTCTTCAAGTGACTCATCCGCGAGAGTAGATTTGTCCTTGATGAACGTACAGAGCTTTGCGTATATGTAGTTGTCGCTAATAATCTTAACCAGCTCCGGAAAATGCCATGAATACCACTCCCTAGCAACAACGAAAACTAATCAGAAAGACAAAGAGAAGAAGTGCAACCGCGTACTTGGCTCTCATGGCAAATGTGTTGATATCTTTGTCGAGCGTATCCAGCAGACTTATGCTCTGGATTATCATGTTGTCGATCCTATTCACGTTGAATTTCACTTTGGCTCTGCTGTAGCTATGAGAAAGACCAAGCTGGGCTCTTTCCACATCTCCCTCCTGTCGAAGTCCCAAATGTAAGAACTCCAAAGACAAACGAGAGAAAAAAATGACACCTTGAGATCACGGACGAAACGAGAAAAATGGAGACGAATGCCACGCAAAAACTCTGCAACAAACTCATTGCTCTGGCAGGGAACGCCCAGACTCTCTTGGATTTGAGACCCCAGCTTTGGTTCCGCCACGCCCAGAGAGAACTTGGCGGCCTTTCCCGCCTTCACTTTGGGGAGACAAGAGCCTAAAAACTCTTGCAGCTCGCTGGTCATGATCCCTGGCAAAGAAAGAGTAGTTTTTAAGTAGTTTCTACGCTCTAAGCTAAGATTCGGGAAATTCTTACCTTCTGATATGGCATTGCACTGGTCCAGCGCGCTGGCGGCCGACTCAAATGGCTTGAAAGTGACGAGGCGGACGACATTGCCAAATCGATTGAGATCTTTGATGGATTCCTGGACGGCCGCCGCGGCCTGGCCAATCTCGTCGAGCCCGTGCGCCTCGAAGATCGAGTAGCCCGACGGCGCCTCGTAGAGAAGATAGAGAGGCTGCGACTTGGAAGCCGAGAGAGTCGCCATGCCGAAAAACCCTAAACCCTAAAATCGAGAATCTACCAATGATGCCTTTCGTTTTAGTGCTAAGTATATGGTTTAAGTAATAAGCCTATTTTAAAACCTTTTTTGAAAAGATTCGCATTAGCTAGTGGGATATTCGTCGATATTGTACGGATGGGCCTCATTTATTATACGGCACGCAAGCTTGGAGGGAAGAGCCCTAGAGGTAGATTTTTTGCAGGGGCGAGGGCGCCGGGGCGCGATCGATGGAGCTGCTGCTGCTACTGCTTCTCATGATCCTCGGCGCGCCCGCGCGATCGCTGCCGCTGCTGCCATTCCATCCGCGCGACGTTCTCCCGGCGCTGCCGCACGGGATTGCATGGCCGACGCTCAACCGGCTGCACAACGCGGTGGATTTGCTGCCGGAGTTCGTAGCGGCAGTGTCGTCTCCCTCGGACAGGAATTTGAGCAGCTGGAAAGGTGCCTGCTTCTACAAGAACGAGGCATGGCTGGAATTCACGGAGCCAAAGGAGGCCAATAGCTCTGGAGGGGGCATTTTATATATCAAGGTATGTTCTTAAGGAAGAATGTTGGTGTTCTTCTCTTCTTTTTTTTTGTCATGTCGTAGAACAGTCGTGGTTTCGTTCCAGACAAGCAATGCTCACAGTTGGACATGTATGGACTTGTATATCTTTGCCACTCCTTACCGAGTTACTTGGGACTACTACTTCATTGGCCGCACGCACACCATGGAGATCAAAGAATGGCAAGAAGGAGAGCTTGACTATGTAAGTGAGAAATTGATAAGAAAAATGCTGACAGTTCTCTTTCAGGTGAAAGACAAGGGAATTTCGGTGTTTTTGATGAAGGCCGGCATGCTTGGAACTTTGATGGCTCTGTGGGACGTGCTGCCGATTTTCTCAAACACCGGCTGGGGACAAGATGCCAACATCGAGTTCTTGAAGAGGCATATGAAAACCAAGTTTGTGGAGCGTCCGCAAAGCTTGTCGAACTTCAGCACCGACGATATCCAGTCTGGTGACTTTCTGGCGCTCTCCAAGATACGAGGACGCTGGGGAGGCTTTGAAACTTTGGAGAAATGGGTCACGGGAGCTTACGCTGGGCACACTGCGTTTGCTCTCAGGGACGAACAAGGAAAGCTGTGGGTTGGAGAGTCCGGGCACGAAAACAAAGAGGTAAACAAGCGTTTCTTCTTGGTGCTTACCTTGATTTTCATTCTCTTGTGTGGCAGGGTCAAGAGATAATTGCTGTCTTAACTTGGGATGACTGGTGGAAGCAGCAGCTAGCAGACGATGCGAATCCTCATATTGTTGTGTTACCTCTCAGCTCGGCGATGCGAGAAAAGTTCAACCTTACTGCCGCCTGGGAATACGCGCGGAGCATGGATGGCAAGCCATATGGTTACCATAACATGATCTTCAGCTGGATTGACACTCCGGTAGACAACTATCCTCCTCAGCTGGACTCAAACCTGGTAAGAGAGCTTTAGTTTCCTTTCCAAAGCTTGTTGATACATGTTTTCGGTTGGGATAGGTGGCTTCGGTGCTCACGGTCTGGACTCGACTCCAACCAGAGTATGCTGCCAATATGTGGAATGAAGCTCTCAACAAGCGTCTCGACACTCAGGTATGACTTAGTTTGGATGAGAGAAGCGGAAAACTGGGTCATGTTTTTTGTGCTATCAGGGGCTGGATCTTCCCGGCGTGATGAGAGAAGCCGAGCATCGAGGCATTCCATTCGAGGAGCTCCTGGCCATTCCAGAGAAGGACGATTGGATTTACAGCGACGGCAAGTCGACGTCCTGCGTCGCGTTCGTCCTCCAAATGTACAAAGAAGCTGGATTGTTTGGAGAGCTCGCAAGCTCCATCCAAGTCACCGAGTTCACGGTAAGTGCTCGCTTCCTTCTTCTTCCTTCTATCTTGAGTGAGAGTGACGAGAGTTCTTCTCTTTGCTTCCAGATCCGTGACGCATACATGCTGAGCTTCTTCGAGAAGAATTCTTCGCGGCTGCCAAAATGGTGTAATGCTCACGATGATCCTCCTCTTCCATTCTGCCAGATCTTGGGGACGTATAGGATGGAATTGCCGGACTATAACACCCTGGTGCCTTACGCCTCCATGGACGAGAGGTGTCCAAGCGTCCCTCCAGACTACTATAGGCCCAGTGGCTGTTAATAATATACGTCTCTTAAATGTAAATATTTCTTTAGGGTTCTTCAGGGTTTTTGCGATCCTCATGCGCGAGCGCATGCGATCGTAAGCTGGAATACGCTCGTGAGCTGGAATGCGCCAAGTGCCAGGTTTTTGCGCGATCGTCGCGCAAGAATGCGCGGAAATATCATGGAATCCGCGATCGTGGAGCGCAAAAATATCAAGGAATCGAGGTAATCTTCGTCCGGTCGTCTACATTTTACTCCAGAATCCCTGGCGCCTAGGATTTCGCTAACGCTCAGCCTCGGGTGAGCGATCTCGGTGTTTGAGAAGGCAATGCTTGGAAGCGATGGGGTTTGGAACTCTTTCAAGGATTTCTTTCGAGCTCATGCGTTTTCTTGTTGTGTAGAACGCTTTCCCAGTGTCATTGCCGCAAGCTCCTCGCCACGCATTCCAGCGCTCTTGTAGATGTTTGCCATGAGCACGTAAGCCGCGGGCTGGTTCTCGTCCAAGCTTAGCAGTGACTCAAACGCGATGCGTCCAACAGCAACGTTCTTCCACTTCTCACACGCGCTTAGCACCGTCGTCCAGGTAACCACGGTCGGTTTGTATGGCATTTTGGAGATCACTGCCATTGCTTCTTTCAGGTGGTTTGCTCGTCCCAGCATGTCTATCACACAGTGGTAATGCTCAATCCAAGGCCTGGTTCCTTGCCTTTGCTGCATCGCCTGGAAGCATTCCTTCCCTCTGTCGACGAGACCGGCGTGGCTGCACGCTGTGAGAACCGACAAGGAGGAGATGCAGCACTGCTGTGGCATCTTCTCAAACATGTCAAGTACTCGGTTCGTTTCTCCTCCTTGCCGGGCGTATCCTGCTACCAGAGCACTCCAAGTGACGAGGTTCCTGCCTTTGTGTGAGTCGAAGACTGCCATTGCTTCGTCCATGCTTCCACACTTGGCGTAGAAGTCGACAAGAGCGTTTGCAACGTAGACTTCGCCGTCGAATCCCCGCTTGCAAACTTCTGCATGGATTCGTCTTCCAGCCTCGAGTGCGGTCAGAGCTCCACACGCCACGAGTGCTACAATGTAAGCCCTGGAGTCGAGTTCACAGGTTTGGTCACTTTGGATTGCCTTAAAGAACTCCAGTGCTAACTCGGCTTGTGCGTTTTCAGCGTGCGCGAGAATCAAGGCCGTCCACGACACAACACTTGAGGCTGGCATCCTGTCAAAGACCATGCGAGCATCAAGTAAGCTTCCACACTTGCAGTACATGGCAACTAAGCTATTGGCCACGAAAGTGTCAGTTTGCAGTCCCCGTGCTGCTGCCTGGGAGTGGACGAGCATTCCTTTCTCCAAGGTTTTCGGTTTTACGACGGCACCATCAACTTCTAGACCATCCTCCATAGCTCCGGAGTTCGCGCAGGCCATGAGAGCAACAACGTAAATCCGAGCATCCAGAATACAACTCTGGGACGATCTCATCGACTCGTAAGCCTTTAACGCTTGGTCGTTCTCGCCGTTTTCGACGTAGCCAAGGATCAAGACAGTCCAGGACACAACCGTGTGGCGAGCCATGCCGTCAAACACCTTCCTCGCATCGTCCATACTTCCACACTTCGAGTACATCTCCACTAAACTGTTGGCCACCATGACTTCGGCATCAAATCCACCGCTTTGACAACGAGAGTGAAGCGCTCTTCCTCTCTCCAAGGACTCCATCTTCACCAGCTTTCCTCGGATATCCCGGCCGTCCTCTTCGCCCGCCAGAGCAACGCATGCCGTCAGGGCCGAGACATACGTGAGAGCATTCGGCGAGCAGCCTCTGGTCTCCATTTCTTCGAAGAGATCCAGTGCCAGGGCGGCTTCTTCGTTGTCAGCAAAGCCGAGCACCAAAGCCGTCCAGGAAACAACGTCGTGCGTCGGCATCCGGTCGAACACACGCCGAGCATCCGCCATGCTGCCACAACCGGCGTACATGTCGATCAAGGTACTCGCTACGTAAGGATTAGAGTCGTGACCACTCTTCACTGCTTTAGAGTGAACAGCCATCCCGTTTCTCAGTGACTCGAGCTTACAAGCTTTCCCGTCTTGTGTGTTGCAGGCCCTGAGAGCAGCGACCAAGCACCGAGAGTCCACCGGACACTTCTCCAGCTCCATGGAAGCAAAAGCCTCGAGAGCCAGCTTGTTGTCCCCGTTGTCGACGTATCCCAGGATGAGAAACGTCCATGACACGACGTTCCGGCGGAGCATCCGGTCGAAAACTTCGCGAGCCTCGGGCATGCGGCCACACTTCGCGTAGGAGTGGATCAGACTGTTGGCCAGGAACATGTCCGCTGCACAGCTCGTCTTCGCAGCTCTCGAGTGGACAGCCACGACTCTCTCCAAGCAGCTGGCCTTTCCAGCAACGCTCTCGGCCACCTCTCGAGCCAGGAGTCCACAGCAGATATTCAGCACAGCGACGAGTGTCCGGGTATTCGGCTCGCAGCCGCCGCCATCTTCGTCTTCCATCCGGTCGAACAACTCGAGGGCCTTGCCGCTGTCACCTTTCTCCTCATATCCCAGCATCAGGGAGTTCCACGAGACGACGTCCCGGCGATCCATGCCGTCAAACACCGCCTGTGCGTCCGCCATGGAGCCGAGCTTGGAGTAGACGTCGACCAGACTGTTCGCTACAAACGTTTCGCTGCGATCGTAGCCGAGAGCCGTGGCCTGGGAGTGGATCACTCGAGCCTTCTCCAAGCACTCGACTCGTCCAAGCCTCTCAGCCAGACTGGAGCAGGCCGTGAGCGCGGCAACGAAAGTCCGAGAGTTTGGACGGCACCCCTCGCTTTGCATGCGGTCGAAGAACTCGAGAGCCTCCTCGCCATGGTCGTTCTCGGCACAGCCAGCGATTAGACACGTCCAAGACACGACGCTGGGAGCCGGGATGCTGCGGAAGAACACTCTCTTGGCGTCCTCCAGGCTGCCACACTTAGCGTACAAGTCGACGAGAGCATTGGCCACGAAAACATCCGTGTCGTCGCAGCACCGGCTAGCTCGAGCGTGGATCTCCATTGCTCTCTCCAGGTACTTCAACTTAACGATCTTCCCACCGATCCACTGACCATCTTCCTTGGCTGCCAGGCTCGAGCACCCCACGAGAGCCGCCAGGAAAGTCCTCGCATTGGGCTGGAAGGCGGCGACGACGCCATCGCCGAGACGCGAGAAGAGCTCCAGCGCGAGCTCGCTCTCGCCGTTCGTGGCATACCCGGAGATGAGAGCGTTCCACGAGACGAGATCAGGGGAGGCCATGGCATCAAACACGGACTGGGATTCCACCATGCTGCCACACTTCGCGTACATGGCGATGAGCGTGTTGGCGACATAGACGTTGTGGTGGAGGCCGCGGAGGCGAGAGCTCGAGTGGAGGAGCCTGCCCAGCTCGAGATCTCTGGCGATGGCGCAAGCTTGGAGTGCCCGGATGGAGGAGAGCAGCAGCGCTTGGGAGGAAGAAGAGTTTGTGGCTGCCCAGGTGCCCGAGTAGTGGAATCTCTTCCAGGGAGGGACACCATCGCAACCCAGACGAGTGAGGCGGCATCGCATGGGTTAGAAAACCAGACTACGAAGAGAGTAAAATTGCTTATCAAAACTTTTCCATACCGAGTCATCCTTTTCTTTGGAGTGAATTTCTTTTTTCGATCATAGCTTGATCCCGCGACCCGAGTGCTTTCGGGGCATTTGGTCGGGCAAAAAAACGAGGCCGAAAAATAGGAAAAAAAAATAAAAAAATCGTCCAAAGCCAAAGTTGTGAAATAACTTACGTCGCTATCCGCTACTGTATGAGCTCTGGGTTGCAAGAAAATACTGGAGTCGTAGGTGTCCACAAAATGCAAGAAAAACACCTGGTAGCAGCGGCTATCAACTATGAAATGCCTTACAATGAAAATTTATTACCTGCAGGACGTATTGAGAGTGGACTGGCTGTGAAATGGAAGAATGTCAGCGTTGTTACTGCTAAGTTTGATCGATGGTACACAGGAAACTGCTCAGAGAGATCCAAGGAAGAGAGATCAGAATGCTACAAATCAGAAAAAAACTTGCTTGCTACGAACCTTGCTTGGGGAATTAGAAATCCAAAAGCTGGTAACTCCTACGGCATGGGGTTTTGGCATTTCCAGCAGAGTCTCCTGTTAAAAAACAATAGCATTATATCCTTTATCAAATACACGTTATGTACCTTTTCCGCTCCCTCAAAAGCTCTCTAATCCGTTTTTCGTATTGGCAAATTATCTCCTTCATGGCCGTGCAATTTTCACAATGTTGTTTCATAGGCGCATCCCTGAAAGTTTAATTAGAGCATGAAACGAATGAACTAGACTCACGTACCCGGGGTGAATGTCAAAGTTTGGACTGAAGCATACGAGAATGGATGGTGTATCCAGTTCCGTCCAGGCCATTTTCTCCACATCAAAGAGAAAGCTCCTGTCATAGCCACTGCTGCAAATGATACAAGTGTCTGCCTTCGCCAAGGTAACAGTCAGGGTCATCTCCTGGGTGAAGTATCTCTCCCCGTCAGAAATAACGACCAGATTTTCATACGTGACTGCAGCGTTTCATAGCCTCCCGTTGAATGTAAACCGCTTGCACTCGTAATAATCGTCCAGGTTGCTGAGTGGCTTAGCTAGATCTTCAGAAGTCCAAGACCATGTCGACGAGTCGAAAGTGTGGATCACAGTTTGGTCGGCCAGTATCGCTTTGAACGCATCACCCTCTATAGCCAGATCTTCACCGCTTCCTTTCCTGTTGCTGGAGAGGTGTTCCCGTAACCAAGCCCAAGATCCAGTCAGTGGATTTCCAACGCACAAGGAAATACCATAGTCTGCCTCAGTCGAAGCCTCTGCAAGAACGAGTCCTCCAGCTGATGCCAATTGCCTGAAGTGTGTGAAACTCGTGAGAGGATTGGTGCTGCACTGGATCCATCGCTGTTCCTCCGCGAGATAAACTTCATTGGTGCTTGATACAACCAGTTGTTCTCTGCTCTTCAGGCTCCAGGCCGATTTGAATCCCACGTCCAGAGCCGCATACCAGGCCTTGCAAACTTGCAAACACCTCAATATGTCGAGAATGCGGAGCTTGAAGAAAATGTAGTGCAAGATCGACGTTGGCATTTCGATGAAGTTGACGCCTATGAAATAGAAACTCAGCTCAAAGCGAACAAAAAATCACGCAGCAAGCTGCTTGATCTTAGAAAAGAAAGAACAAACGCACCGTCGCCAGGACGCTCGAGGGGTGGGCTCGGACGTGACGGGGGGATACCAGTTGGGATCATCGCGGTGGAGACGCAGACGGCCATGCAAGTGATCCCCACGGACCCCGGACAGGTCGACTCGCAGGAGAGAGTGGTGCCGAAAGCCGGACAGGTGTGGTTCCAAGAGGTGCTACCGGCGAGTGTAGTCACCGGGACGCACTTGAGGCAGTGATTCCTGACGTGGAGCAGCAGCGGGATGGTTGGCCCGACGACTCCAGCACCTGAGAGTGCAGAGAGTTTCGAGGCAGATGCTCAGAGCTGTGCAGCTCTGATCTCCTCTTCGTGCTTGCTCGTGTCAGATGGATCCTGGAGCACTCAAGGAGCAAATCAAAGCAGCACTACTGTAAAACCTACTGCTGTTGTCATTCCTTTTCCAAGTCACGGAGGAGCTCAGCAAGGATCCCACCTCACCTACGTGAAATTGTTTGGTTCACATTCAAATAAAAGAAAAAATAACTTCACCTCAGTTCTCAAGCCCAAGCAGCGCGTCCGTTATCAGAGCTTTGTTCCACGCTCTTGCTCTTAGTTGGGGCCGAGCACAGGTAATGGAGAAGGTAGTCGTTTTTGGAGGCGGTTGTTGCTGCAAGATAGGGACTTGAGAGCGGGCATGAGCTCCCTGTTCTTCGTGTGTATGAGTGAAGGTTTCAACGAGGAAGCCAAGAACTCCTGTCAAGACGTGTTAGAAAGTGGAAAAGATTGTCGCGTAGGAGTACGCACGTCTGTAGGAGACAAGGCCAAACCATGAACCGGTCCCTCGTGACCACTGAAGACGTCCACTAGCCGCGCTGTTTTCATAGACCAAACGTATATCTAGCACGAACAGTAAAGCTTGAAATGAATCGAGAAAAAGGAAATTGAGTAGAAAGCGACAAGATACCTGGAATGTGTGTTCCAGCACAGATGATCTCTCCACTTTTGTCTGCAGCCAATGACACAAACTGCGTGGGTGCTGGCGTGGTGAAGGTCCGGAAGTTCCGATAGCACATCAGCTCCCATGCACGTACAGTACCATCGAGAGATGCACGGCATTACTTCGGCCAAGAACAACGCTGCAGTCACTGCATTTGTGTGCTCGGCAAAAGTGACGAAACAGAATCCAGACGCAGCATTCCACAACTGCAACACACGAGAAAGGCATAAGTGACGGCGCAAGAAGAGAGTGATATCTTCTCTTTGGAGATCGATAGCAGCTGTATGCACGTAAAGTCGGGCATTTGGTAGATGCAACCACGATGTTGAGTCGCACGACGAGAGCCTTCCATGCTGGTGGAACAAGTGCTTCTTCACGAGCTGCCACTGCCCTTTATCCGGACGTAGAATTGGTAGCTTTCTCTTCTCCGTTTGCTGGCCATCGGATTCTTCCTGATTGGTAAGCATACTTGCATCCGAACATTCGAACGCAACCGGATTCGAACGGGTATCGAACGTTTAATACCCGTTTAGCTTTTTTTCGAACGGGTATAATGGTTTTCAGTTTTTTTCGAACCCTGATTTTACGGTTTTTTTCGAACATGAACCCTAATCCTAAGTAAAAGAAAGCATATTCTTTAGGGTTTTTAAAAATATTCTTGGTGTTTAAACGCCGTATTATACGCGCGTTTTAAACGGCGTTTTTTATTAATCATACCCGTTCGAATGCAAGTATGTTGGTAAGTGTGTGAAAACCGAGGAATCAAGTGATCCAAGCAAATAGCTTCTACGAAGCTATGTCTTCCTCGACTTTCCTTGATCGCCACCACCATCGAGCGCGGGAGCTGGAAGCTCTTGAGCCACACCCAGTGACACAGCATCCTTGGAGAAACTATTAAGCGCAGATCCCGCCCCCGACGCCATTGACAACGTTGCGGTGCACAGAGAGCACGACTGGCCTGTATCCCTCTGCATTGCTCTGGAGCCTGAAAATCCTCAGCGCGCGATATTCTCCACAGGCAACATCCAGCACTCGAAACAGAGGCGCTCCCTAAATTCTTGGAAGAAATTATCAAATATCTAGATAATGAGAGCAAACTTGTTTTTTTATTTTATTTAATGAATAGATATAATAATTGGGGTTTAGACGAACTAAATTAAGTTTCAAATGGACGATCCAATATATGTATTTGTAGACTTTACAGTTTGATATATTTTCTGCAACAATAATATTTACAAATACATTTACTTTATCACATTGTCTGTGATATACATTTTATAATTAATTTAAATAAGTTATACACAAATTAAAAAATCATAAGTCAGTTAGGATAATTGGGATCATTTGTGTATTTTTATTCTCTCAAGCATAATAACATTCATTGTATTAAAAAATATTTAATATGCTGTGTGACTAATAGACTGACTTAATGGATTTGACGCACAAAATTCCAATATAAAATAATTTATTTGCATTGTATAATAAATTATTTAATTTCTTTATTATCAAGGAATAATATATAGAATATATATTTGGACGATTATAAGCTTTGATTATAAGCTTTTATAAGCTATTTTTTGTAAGATGTTTATAGTAATAAATATTTTAGGTTTTCCATTTTATTTATTTGTATATTTTGTTTGATATATTTCATTGTAACAATAATATTTGATAATTATATTTACTTTATTAAGTTATATTATTTTGAGTATATTATAAATAATTTGTGGTGCAATACAGATAAATTAATAAATTATAGGTGTTTTGGGATATCAAATATAATATTCTTGTTCTTGCCAGCACAATAACTTTCATAATCTGGGGTTCTTAGTTCTTACACTCCTAATTACATACTTTTAGCTTTTTTAATATCATAAATGTGGCGATTGAGCTCTTTTAATATCATAAACGTTCCTACTATGTTGGCGATGATCCAGCTAAGAGTTGATGATTCCAATCCAGTTATGATGCTGGTGATGACAGGAAGAAGACTTGTTAATCCCAATCTAACTACGATGCTGATGATAACATGAAGAAGAATCCATGATCCCAATTCAGTTATAATGTTGGTGATGGTGCTGGTGGTGGTCCTAGTCCCTATGCTATTCTTTGCCCCTGTGCTATTCTTTGTCCCTGTTCTCGTCCCCTGTGGTGGTGGTGGTGAGGATAATGGCAATGGTGGTGACGGTGGCAATGGTGGCAATTGTGTCTCCTCACTAGGTGAGGAGATGTGCCCACGATTGTCGTCCATGGGTTCCATGGATGAGGAGCCATCCAGAGGAGGTGGTGGCATCGGCGGCAATTGCTTCAATAACTCTTGGAGTCGCTCCTCTACCACTGTCACTCGCTGCTCCATCACTGCCAATTGCTGTTCAAGGAGTGCCACTCGGTGGTAAATGATATCATCACTAGGAAACAAAAGCACCATCGATCAATCCACCCAAACCCTTCCCAAAAGCCCTACAAGAATAGTATTTTATCTTGGTTCAATCCTTTTTACCAAAAAGGACGTTTTGTATCCTTTTTGGCCAAAAAGGATACAAAACGTCCATACCTTTGCTACCGTGGAAAGAGGAGTGTCAACTTCCATCGACGGTCACAGACGCGGTGGCCGGAGTATACAACTCCGAGGGTGGCAGCGCTCGGATGAGCGTCGCCAGGACGCTCGAGGGGTGGGCTCCGACGTGACGGGGGGATACCAGTTGGGATCATCGCGGTGGAGACGCAGACGGCCATGCAAGTGATAGGTCAGTTTTCATATATTCTTGATATCTTTGTTTAATGAGTCCCAGCAATGCCTCGATCACAACCTCTTCCGGAGATGGAGCCCGTTCCCAACTCGTCCAAACGCATCGGCAATGCAACCGTGATCGATCCGGCCACCATGACGTCCCCGAGAAGGTGACACCTCGTCCTGTTCCGGCATAGCTTGAAACAATCCCCGTGCTTAGGCATATCCATAGATCATCACTCTCCAGGACAAAGATCTCGCTGAGGCATACACTATCGTTCTCGTAAATATCCCCGTCCAGGAGATCTCGTCCTTCTGATGCATCGTCTCAAAGAGCTCTTTTAAGTTCCTCCAGGTCCAATCCCAGGGCAGATATGGAATATATTCATCTGTCAGTCGTCTCCCACGAAACTCTATCCCTGCTCGGCATCTCGTTCCTTTGATTTCTCGCTATGCCCGTTTTGGGCACATGCTCCGGCCAAGGAGAAAACGCTTATCTCTCAAAACAGCATTCTGCTGCCTCGACGACAAGCCTGTGTTCTTGGCTGACGTGTGCAGAAATACGTAGATTTACGCTGACCTGTCTTTCATGCAAAACTCCATGCCTGTGTTACAAGTTTCTTTGAGAGACCGAGAAAGGGGACAAAATGCTCACCTGATTGCTCGCCCACCGGAGCGACATCGCCGGCCGCCGGGGACAGCTCCATATCCTCTGTGAGCTTCTCGAAGCCCATGACAAGCTTTGGCTGTAATGGCGAGACGATTTAGAAGGGATTTACCAGACCGAATGAAAAAAGAGCGGCAGAACAAAACCTGATCCACCATGCCGCTCCGGAATCCGGTTAGCTACTGCAGAATCGGACTGCGCTAAGCCCGAAATATCGATCGGAGGTAGGGAGATACCTGATTGAGGCCGCGGACGCTAGCACTGCTGCATTTGATTGCTGAAATCAAGTTCCGGCGCTTCGATCGGAAGCTCCTCTACCTAGATCGCGCTAGATCGCGTCGCGCTCGAAAATATTTCTAGACTGCCAAAAAAAGAGGAAAACCTAATCTTCAACGTTCACATAAATAGTATATTTTGTGAATATTCGTTTCGGCCAAAAGGCTGCGTTTATAAAAGGCCATATAGAGATCCTTTTGCATTCACAATGGCCGTGCTTGTGACAACCAGCGTGGGCGATCTTGTAATCGATCTAGATTGTCAAAGCCAGGTAGCATACAGCTTTCTAAAGCTTTGCAAGATCAAATACTACGACAGCTGCTTGTTTCACAGCGTCCAAAGGGATTTTGTAGCGCAAGTAGGCGATCCAACCGGCGCGGGATCTGGTGGCGACTCCATCTTCAAATTGCTGGGGAGAGATAGCCCAGCTGGAAAATCGAGTATGAAGCACGATGATATTGGAATGGTGGCGACGCCAAACCCCAATGGCTCGCAGTTCTACATCGCCACAAGAGGCCATGGTTTGGAATACCTGGATGAGAAACACGTCGTGTTTGGAAAGGTGGCGGAGGGTCTCGACACCCTAGAGAAGATCAACGAGGCGTACGTTAATGAAAGCTTCAGGCCGTACAAGGACATCCGGATCAAGAGCGTTGCTATCCTGGACGATCCATTCGATGATCCGGAAGGGCTTTACTCGCTAAAGATTCCGCCATGCGAGCAGAAAAACGTCGTGACAACTCTGGACGATGGTTGGAACCCTACGATCGACGAGACAAAGATGGAGATCGAGAACAGAGCTCGGGAGGCGCGGAGCAGAGCCGTGGTGCTCGAGATGGTGGGGGATATTCCAGATGCGGAGATGAAGCCCCCGGAAAACGTCCTGTTTGCGAGGAATCTCAACAGGGTGACGGAGGAGGAGGACCTGGGGCTCATATTCCAGAGGTTTGGAAAGGTGGCGGAGGCGAGCATTATTCGGGATCACAAGACTGGGGAGAGCCTCTGCTATGGTTTCATTGAGTTTGCAAACAGGGAGTCTTGTGAGGAGGCTTACGTGAAAGTTGGCGGAAAGGGAGGCTTGCTGATTGATGACCGGTGGGTTCAAGTTGATTTCAGCCAGAGCTTGGCCAGATTTTGGCCAAGACATTTTAATGGAAGGCTAGAAACAATGCCAAACAAATAAAGAATCTCTTAAATTCTAAAGTATCATCACTAAATTCTATTCCTTTGATCTTGGAGCTCATGTTGTTTGTTTGTCAGCTAGAGAGACCAATGATTCTAAATTGTTAATTAGCACTTCTTAGTAATGGCTTAGATAGCACATGAAAGCAACACTTGGAGAAGCAAACAAAAATGTCTGAATATCTTCCCTTTCTTCCCTTCTTCTGATCTCCATTTTCCACAAAATGTGGGTGGGCTTTCACATTCGCTTGCAGTATCTTTGGTGTTTGCAATTTTTCTTTGTCAGAAAATTGGGCAATGTCTTGGTTGGCTTCTGCCACTCCTCACATGCATGCCTTTTCTCCCCTTTCCTTTTTTTTTTTTTCATTCACTAAAAACTGCTTCTTCTGCCTCTAGTTTTGACTTTGGGGTGAGAAATATCAAGAAACTCAAAAAAAACAAGAGGAAGAAAAAGCCAAAGGAAACCAACTAAAGCAACAGTGAAATAATTGACTGGCCTTGATTCAGGTGGCATTCATTTGCATGCCAACAAAAAGAATGCCAACTAATTCGCTTGGAGCGCATGTCTTGGAGCAAATACAACATAAAAATCAACATGGACATCATGTGAAGATTCTACTCTTGGCAGCGGGGAATATGCCAATCTTGGTCTTGATGGTGGCGGGAAAGGAGTTCCATGCCGACCGGCTGCTGTCGGTGGCGCCACCGGCCCGGCCGGCGCACGCGCTTACAGCCGTTGGATGGAGACCCCTAAACGATTTGAATTTGGGGGGCTGTGAGCCGTCGGATTAGGCCCTGGCGAGGTCATTTACAAAAACACTAAAAGCGCGAGCTAGGCGGAGGGAGAGGAGATTTGCCGCCGCCGCCGCCACGCTGCCGCCGTCACCGCCACCGCCGCCGCCGTGTAGCTTAGGGCCGATCGATCTGCTCGCGCTCGCTCGCGCGCCGCCACCGCGATCCACACATGGCGACTGACGCCTGTCAGGCGCTGCCGTTCGATCCGTGGCGTTGTTCTCTCAGGGCTAGGACATGGTTTTTCTCGGTGCGCTGGTGAGGTGAGCGAATGCCAGCATTTCTTCCAGGCGATCCGTGCTTGTGTCTGATCGATGCCTCGATTTGTGGATCAGGCTTGTCGCGCATTGGGTGGGGATAATCCGGCCGCGAGAGGGAAAGATAGATGGCTTCTACTTCGGCATCGTCGAGAAGATCTAGCTCCCCGTTTAGATTTAGAAGGCCGTCGTCAGTGAATGGTAGAATCCCTGGATTCCAGCCCGCCTCGCCGTCCTCCATTTCTTCGCCGTCGTCGACTGGTAGAGCTTCTCTCGGTGGTGGCGGCGGTGGTAGCCACAGGTCTCTCACGCCGACTAGATCCAGGAGTAGCAGCCAGGCTCTCATGACCCCTCCATCGATGAAGTACTCTTCCTTCAATGGGGGTTCCAGTCCTTTCACGCCTTCTTCTTCCTCGTCAATGTTTGATAGAGTGGAGTTTATCAACAGGGCCAAGGAGAGCATCTCCGTGACCGTTCGCTTTCGGCCCTTGAGGTAAGATCGATCGAAAGTTTCATGCATTGATTCAAGTCCTTTTGTTTTTATTTGTCTCAGTTCTAGAGAAATCCAAAAGGGTGATGAAGTTGCCTGGTATGCCGATGGTGACACGACTGTAAGGAGCGAATACAATTTGGCTACTTTCTACGCTTTTGGTTAGTTTTCCTTTATCCAAGACTATGAATTCACTCTTTGTTTTTTTTTCTTGTTTTGATAGATCGAGTTTTCGGCCCCGCTACAACGACGAGAGGCGTTTACGACATCGCCGCGCAACATGTTGTGGCAGCTGCTATGCAGGGTGTAAATGGTTTGTGGTGAAGAGCTGCTGCTTTGTCAGATTTTTGTTCTTACGTGAATTTGTTTCTACAGGAACAGTATTCGCCTATGGTGTTACCAGCAGTGGCAAGACTCACACCATGCATGTAAGCATCCAGACTGGCTGTTTCCGGAATTTATAAGCCGTTCTTTTGATCAGGGTGATCAGAAAAGCCCTGGTATCATACCTTTGGCGGTGAAGGACGTCTTCAGCATTATCCAGGATGTATGTAAGTTTCGATTCTGCAATGAGTTTGGTTCCTTAAAGATCTACCTGTAGACTCCGGGACGGGAGTTTCTTCTGCGCGTATCTTATCTTGAGATTTACAATGAGGTACGTAGCGTTTCTGTCAAGCTTGACTAAATGTCCATGTTTTGTAGGTGATCAACGACTTGCTGGATCCGGCAGGACAAAATTTACGAGTCAGAGAAGATGCTCAGGTACTAGCGCGGGATTATTATGACTAACCTTACCTTGATGTTCTATTTGTGCTGAAAGGGAACTTATGTCGAGGGTATCAAGGAAGAGGTTGTCCTATCACCTGCTCATGCTTTGTCTCTGATTGCTGCTGGTGAAGGTAGATTTTGTTTGTCAGAATAAACAGTTCTCTAACTACCTATTTAGAACATCGACATGTTGGATCAAATAACTTCAATTTGTTTAGCAGTCGAAGTCACACAATATTCACTCTGGTATGTGAGTTGTTTGAGATTTGAACGTTTGTCGTGACATTTGTTTTCGTAGACTATTGAAAGCAGTTGCCGGGGTGAAGATTTTAGTGATGACGAGATAACTCTCTCTCAACTGGTAAGTCCTAGCTGTGTAATGGATCTTGTCTTAAAAGGATAGTTCTGCTGTAGAACCTTATTGATCTTGCGGGGTCTGAGAGTTCCAAAACGGAAACAACTGGTTTACGGCGTAAAGAAGGATCCTATATCAATAAGAGCTTGTTGACCCTCGGCACGGTATGCTGCATCTTTTCAAGAAAAACATAATAGAAATTCTCTCGCTTTTCAGGTTATCTCAAAACTTAGTGATGGCAAGGCATCTCACATACCTTATCGTGACTCTAAGCTTACGCGTCTATTGCAATCTTCTTTGAGCGGACATGGTCGTATTTCGGTAATGTAAGAATCGTTCTGGTCATTCACTCATTGTACGTTCTACTGCAGCTCATATGCACTATTACTCCTGCTTCGAGTAGTACCGAAGAAACCCATAACACCTTGAAGTTTGCTCAGAGAGCGAAGAGAGTGGAGTTGCATGCGGCTCCAAACCGGGTATTAAATATTCTGCAATGCACGTTTAATGCAGAAGATTAACCATTTCTTTGCAGATATTGGATGAAAAATCTCTGATAAAGAAGTATCAAAAGGAAATCACACATCTGAAGCAGGAACTGGAGCAATTAAGAAGAGGACTATTTGAACGACCATTTGTGGTTTCGAACCATGACGATCTTCTAACTTTGCGCCAACAAGTAAGTCCTTTTGGCTAGATAACTCGTTCATTTATCTTTTGCATGAAGCTGGAGGCCGGGCATTTGAAAATGCAATCTCGGCTCGAAGAAGAGGAACAGGCAAAAGCCGCTTTGATGGGAAGAATCCAAAGGTTAACGAAACTGATACTGGTATCAACCAAGAACACCATTCCTCTGAGTCTCCCGGAAAAGAGTACACAGCGTAGGAGACATTCTTTTGGGGAAGAGGAGGTATTTTTTATATTTCAACAGTGGTCTCCCTCTGATTCGATTGTCTTTTGCTAGCTTGCGTACTTGCCAGATAAGAGACGAGAAGTTGCTGAGGAAGAGGATGATTCTACTACTGTTGGGCCCGAGTCAGAAATATCTGGAGATGGAAATTGCATCAGTAGTAATCCTGATGATGCATCAAAAGAAGAAAAGAAGATCAAGAAAAGAGGAATGCTAGGATGGTTTAAACAACTGAAGGTAAGATCTTTGTGATTATAACTTCATTGGGAATAGCTTTTTCTTTTCTGGTTTTAGAAACACGAGAGTATGCATGCAGTTCCCGAGGAGCATACTCCAAGCGGATCATCAGTTTCATTTGAACCTCCAGTGGACTTTAAGTCTAGACGTAGAAAGTCATTCAGTCGAAAACCAGACGAACTGCCTCCCATCGTTGATCCTTTTCCTGAACCGACGCAAGCAGGAGAACTCTTTAGCGCCACTGTACGTGGTCGAAGGCCCCCTCCGGTATGCCAATTCTCAAGTTTGCGACCACAAATGCTGACAAGCTTTTGTAGACTGGAACAACAATGGCTGATCAAATGGATCTTCTTCGGGAACAAATGAAAATGCTTGCTGGAGAGGTTGCCCTCTGCAGTAGTTCGCTCAAGAGGTTGTCTGAACAAGCAGTAACCAACCCTGAGGATGACCAGCTTCACGTAAGTTTTAAATGACTATTAAGTTTCGTCGTTTATTTTACTTTTTCTTGTCATACAGATGCAAATGCGGAAGCTGAAAGAAGAAATTGATGAAAAAAGACGGCAAATGAGCATTATTGAGAAAAGGATTGCTGGTTCGGCTGAAGCTTCATCTACAAATGCTTCTGGATTTGAAATGTCACAGGTACGAATTACCTTCAGTTTTCTCTTTGCTAAGCATTTGGTTTTGCAGACCATTTCGAAGTTGATCAGCCAGCTCCATGAGAAGGCTTTCGAGCTTGAGGTATGTGCAAACCAATCAGCTATATTTCTTGACTCTTTCATGATTTACAGATAAAGTCCGCCGACAATCGGATACTACAGGAGCAGCTTCAATCCCAGGTGATGGCAATGTGAATTTTGCAAATAGTGTTGTAATTTCCTACATGCAGACGAACGAAATCAATGAGCTACAAGAAACGGTTGTCTCTTTGAGGCAAGAGCTCCAAGCATCACTTGAAAAGAGATATTCTCAGCCAAAGAGTCGGAAACTGAGCAGGAGTTTCCTTGAGAATGGTGCAGATGACTTAGCCACTTGGCTAAATTCTGAAAGCCTTTCCGAGGACTTGACAGGAGACTCTGACTTGGCTTACCCAAAGGATGGAGAAGCAGACTTGGATAGTCTTCGTGCGGAGCTTATGGAACAGGTTTGTAGCTCTACTGGATTTTTCTATCACGCTAATATGTTTACTCCAGGCTGCTGAGTTGACAAAGCTAAAGAAGGACTATACTCATCTTTTAGAGGTAAAAGACGGCCTTTACTTGGAGAACCAGAACCTCAATGAGGAAGCGTCGTACGCCAAGGAGCTTGCCTCTGCAGCGGCTGTGGAGCTGAAGCACTTGGCGGATGAAGTCACGAAATTGTCCCTTCAGAACTCAAAGCTCAATAGCGAGTTGGCGGCAGCCGAAGCATCGGCCTACAGAACAGGAACGGCCACTGTTTCAAAGGCAAACGCCAACAAGATGGGTAGAAATCCAGGTGCAGACGAAGATATCCTTTTGGATGACTGCGAGCTGCTCCCGAAAGAATCGTCACGGAACTATCAAGAGCTGGAAAAGAAGCTCGAAGAATCAAGACAGCGCGAAGTGTCTCTCGAGAGCGACCTGGCGAATATGTGGGTTCTGGTTGCGAAGCTAAAGAAGGAGAAAGAAGAAGCCGAGGCCGGCAGGAAGTTCTCCACTGAAAACGGTCACACGGACGGGAATGGTGAACTGACAATCAACGAAGAGACCGAGCAATGGGGAACACTGAAGGAGCTAAAGGTGTATCTGAAGGATGAAAAACAGCGCGTCTCGGAGATGGAGCGATTCATCTCCCAGCTCAAGGTGAAAACCATTTGTTTAGTTGCTTTCTTTTGTCTTTCATCTTAACGTGATATATCGTGTTGTCCAGAGCGAGAACCTCGAAGGCCTAGACATCGATGCGCTGGAGGATCTCCAAAACCTTCATGTAGAAGCGCTGACAAAGCTGTGCCAAACAAAGGTACGTTCGTTGGATTTACAATCAAACCGCGCTACTAACTTTCTCTTCCCTAGACGAGGATTCAAGAGGAAAAGGAGCGCGAGAGCAGTAACGATCCAGCTCCAGCTCCAGCTTCAATCGACGAAATCTTCGACGAGGACAGAGGAAGCCACGTCTGTAAGATCTGCTTCGAGGCTCCCACGGCAGCTGTTCTTCTTCCTTGTCGCCATTTCTGCCGTAAGTTCCACCTCTCTCTCTCTATTCGAAATCGTCTTTCTCTTCGTAGGTCTCTCCCTCTCTTGTAACACTAGCTCACTGTGACGAGTTCGTAGATGCTCTTTCTCTTCGTTAGATCGTCATAGTTCTCTCTCCTTCTCTTCTAGATCTTTCTCCTCGTTCGAATGTCTTAGTTCTCTCTTCTAGATCGTCCTCTTCGTCAGATCGTCTTCGCTCTCTCTCCCTCTTCTAGATCGTTCGTTCCACCGTCTTAGTTCTCACTCTCTTCTAGATCTTCCCAGATCATCCTCTTCGCTCTCTCTCTCTCTCTCTCTCTCTCTCTCAAATCTTCTTGGAGAAACTCTAGATCGTCTTACACTCTTTCGTTTTTTCTTGCAGTGTGCAAGCCTTGCGCAGTTGCGTGCTCCGAGTGCCCGTTGTGCAGAAGTAGCATCACTGACAGGATAATCACATACACATCGTAAAGAAACAAAGAAAGATAAAGCACAAATCAAGTGTTTAACTTAAGCTTATTTGTCGTACGCTGCTTTGATTTTGTACGATGGGCCCAAATTTGGGCCATGGTCCGTTTTGTATTGCCATGCCCTAAATTTTCTTCTCACCACTCTTCTCTCGACCCAGTAGTGTGAGGAGAGAGAGGGATTGAGAAGAGATTTGGCGAGGACGATCCCGGTCTATGTTGCGAGGCAGGCGCGCGCTATCCACGCTCGTGCGCTCGCTTTGGCGTGTCAACGGCGGCTCCGCGCTGCGCTTCGCGGTAAGATTCCTCTCAGATCTCTCCAGATCGGCCTCCGCCGCGTCGCCATTGGCCGCATTCTTGCTGGGATCGCAATGCGCTCACCTCATTCTCGTATTTCTCACGCCAAATTTCGGTTTTCTTGGCTTCCCAGGCGATTTGTGAGTGGAGCTCTCCTGCCTCGATTCCTTCGCTTCTGGTATGTGACGATCCAGCCTTTCTTTCTCTTGTCTTTTTCTTTTATCTTCTTGTGGATCTATTGATCGAAATCGGTAAAAACGCAACGCTGTTTCTTATGCTGGCAGGTTTTCTGATAGATTGAATGTCAATAGGTGAATACTAGGAAGCATTACTTCTCTTTTGGAGCTCGATTCATGGCTCTCACAGCCGAGGTGGCCACTCCAGCTCCACCTACTCTGGTACTTTACTCCTTTTTGGATTGATCTCTTTTCTAGTTCTAGTTTTCTAGTTTGATTTCTTTCTTGATCGTTTCCAGGCGACAGAAGATGGTACCAAGCAGCTTATCGATCCAAAGGTGATTTTTGTTCTTGGTGAGTTGAGATCCACGCATCTCAAAAGTATGTTCTAAAGCTTGCGGTGGTGGCAACACTTAGGTGGACCTGGAAGTGGAAAAGGGACGCAGTGCGCTAAGATCGTTGAAAAGTTTGGGTTTGTGCATTTGAGTGCTGGCGATTTGTTGCGTGCTGAGATCAATTCTGGGTCCGCAAACGGGTAACTTATTATTCTTTTTCTTTTTCTCTTCTCATAGTGCTTACGTGAAAACGTGGCGGAGCAGGACCATGATCCAAAACATGATCCAGGAAGGAAAGATTGTACCGTCAGAGGTGACGGTGAAGCTCCTGCAAAAGGCCATGGCAGAGAGCGGCAAAGACAAGTTCCTCATCGACGGATTTCCTCGAAACCAGGAGAACCGCGCTGCGTTTGAAGCAGTGGTAAAGTTTCAATCACCACAGCTAACTTCTCTCGCCAACGTTTTGTTTGCGTAGACTGGAATCGAGCCAGAGTTTATTCTCTTCTTCGACTGCCCGCAAGAAGAGATGGAGGTGAGACTCCTCGGTCGTAACCAGGTACGCATTTTCGTCTCTGCCAGAGTTTTGCAAAACAGAGTCCAACACTTGAAGAAAACTCAGGGACGCTCTGATGACAACATTGAAACCATCCGGAAGCGATTCAAGGTCTTTGTCGAATCCAGCCTTCCAGTTGTGGATCATTATGACAAGAAAGGCAAAGTTCGCAAGGTCTGGTTTTCTTTTCTTCCAGCTTTCCAGCTTTCCAGCTCATGTTGTGTTGGAATCTCCTTGTCTAACAGGTAAATGCCGTCAAGACGAAAGAAGAAGTGTTTGAGAGCATCGAGACTTTGTTCCAAAAGTTCCAACACCGCTCGGTCATGCAGCACGTAAATGCTGCGTGATCCGATTGATTGATGGAGAGATCTCGCTACTGGTAATGGCTGCTCACTTCATCCCCCCCGTAAAATTCATCCCAGCATTTTTTTCATCCATCCGACTCTCAAGTTTAGATCGAAACAAAGAAGAAATAAAAATACAGAGAAAGAAGCGTACGTACACCTTTTGCTTGGCGTGAATGCCGAATGAAAATAAACTCCACATTGCAGCTTTTCTCACGCCTTGTTCTTTGAGCCTCTCTTTTGACGATTCTTATTTTGTGTTGCCAAACTCCAAAGAAACCTCTCGTTTTAGCTTGCTTGGTCAAAAAACAGTGCTCAGGAGTAAGCTCCTAGCGTAAAATTTGTACATTGCGCATGATCACGTGTTACCTGGAAAGTTTAACGAGTGAGAAGGCTGAAAAAATAGACTTTGTTCTACTTCTTACCATGTTGAGGTTGATCAACATGAACAAAGAAGCTGGCAGCCACAATCAGGTAGCAAAACAAAAGCATCAATCCTTTGAAATAGTTGGATGTTCCCTCCTGGAATTAATTAAAGTGTTTATACTTGCAGCACGAAGTTGGAAAAAGAATCAAACCTGTAGCATGAATGCGACGACTAGCACGGTGATGAACAAGGTAGCAGTCTCAAAAAGCTGGAAGTCCAAGTCCATGGGCTTTCCCATTATCCAGCCCATTACTACGCAAAAGGGAATCTGGAGCAGCCAGCAAAGTCAGTCAAATAACGCCAAAGATGGTTCCACAAAACTGTGCTATTTTACCACAAACATTGATATTTGCGTGGATGAGCCAATCGCTACCCCCAACGAAATATCCTGCACGATTAGCATATGTGACGACGAAAGCCCAGAGAAAGTAGCACTTGTTTTTACGCACCAGCTTGTCTTTTAGAGCAAACATTATAGCGCTCGCATGCTCTGCCGCATTTCCAACAATTGGCAAGATGATCACGCTGATAAAAGCCACAGGGATGTTCCAACTGTCGGCGGCACCCTGTGCAGCCAAGCGAGAAGTGAGAACGAATCAAAGAGATAATCAAAATCACCTGGATTGCGTCAACGAGATACTCCGACAAAACAGAGATAAAAACGGTCAAAATGGCGAGCCAGCCATTTGCTTCCCAAAAGCCCATCACGGACTCCTCCGCCTCGGATTCATTATCTCCCGTTTCCTGCAAGGTATCATATAAGTCAGATCAAAGTAAGAAAACTAGAACTTACTTGTTCGTTCTCATAAAGCTTTCTGTGGCTTTTTAATTGGAAGAAAAGGTACGATGCGTAAGCCATGAGCATGATGCAGCTAGTGAACCTGGAAAGGCTCAGCTCAGATTTACCATCATGAAGCTCTGTGTGCGTGGAGTGAAGAACGGCAGGGAAAAGCAGTCCCAAAACAGCCATGAGAAGCAATCCGGAACTCACCACCGCAGAAGCCTGTCAACAACGACAAATCACAAGCTTTACGTACAAAGAAAAAAAGAAAACGTAAACGTCACCTTGTTGAATCTCTGATCCTTGTGAGGAAAAGCGAGACCACCCATGAAGAAGGCGCATCCGAGAACAAGTAACATATTCGAGAGGATAGATCCCAGCAGCGACAGCTGAACCACGCGGATCATGCCATTCCGCAGAGCGAAGATAGAGATAATCATCTCGGTGGCATTTCCAAACGTCGCATTCAGAAGGCCACCGACTGCAAGAGAAACAAAAAAGACCATTCACTCTCTTTGTGATCGAGAAAAGGGTATAATTTATTACCCGTGGAGCTGGTGTGAAATGCCAGTTGCTCCGTGACAAAGCCCAAGCGCTCGGCAAGTGGTGCGATGCCGAGTAAGCTGATCAAGAACACCCAACCCTTCACAAGAAACAATAACATAAGCGAACGAAGAAGTTGCCAAAAAAAAAACAAAAAAAAAAGAAAAGAAAAGAAAAGAGAAAGGAGTAACGTACCATTCCAGACTTCAAGTTTGCTAGAACGATCGATATCGGCACCAAAGGCAGGAGGCAGCAAAGCTTGCTTCCCAGCAAAACTTCCTTCGCGCCCCTTGCAAAATGCTTGTACCACGGCCGTCGCCTCTGTGCGTAAGTCAAGTCCAGCTCACAGTGCTCGGAGACCTCGGAAATCAATCGCTTCTTTTCAATCTTCTCGGTCCCAAGCTGAAAGGAAAAAATAAAACACACACACACAGGGAGATCAAACAATCTCTAGGAAAAAGAAAAAGATAGCAAGCTACGCACCTCCTCATCGAGCGAGATTGTTCTCATTTCCATCTCACCGTTTGCTTCGTTCATCGCTTTCGCGTAATGCGGCCTGAGCGTTAGACAAACAATAGATAAGAAAAGGCAAAGAACAAATAAAACCAATGAGAAGCGAACAACAATATTTTGTTGTCAACACGAGCTCACCGGAATCCATTCACAATCTGCGGCTCGCCGAGGCGATCGTCGCGATTTCCAGAATCCATGGACCCGCCAAGCGATCAAAACACCGCGATCGCCAAAACTCCAACCCCTAAATCCAAATCCGCGTCCTAGAATCCATGATCCGCGCCCAAATACCTCCAATCCGCATTAAATTCGTGCTGCTGCTATCAGGGATGCGTCGCTTCCGGTCACCGATTCGGCCGCCCTAAGAGTGATCGTGCGCCTCGCGATTTCCTGGAAGCTCGAGGAGGAGCTCGAGAGCTCGTAAAAGGGTTTCCACAAGCCGCTGGATCCGCCCTATCCAACGGCCAGCGATTTGTCCTGAATTTTATCCAATGTCTAGACCCTTTGCTAATGTCATGCAAGCTTGAAACTATATCAACCTTTGATCAAAGTATGGGACAAAGAGGAGTTTTTACATTTTAAGAAGATTTTAGTCCTATGTCTGTCAATAAGAGTGAGTTCGATCATCCATCGCCTTCTCGAGGGGATGTCGCAGCACTCCTCGAGCTTTTTCCTTTGAAGTTCTTGCGAAGTTCTTGCTATGACGCAGCACCATTGTCTTCCTCGGCGGTAGCGGCAGTGGAGGATGGAGCTGGAGCGTTTTTCGTGTGCTTCTCGACGTATTCCTGGATTGACAAACCATGGCTGAGGATAATCGATCGGGAGAGTGAGGAAAAAAGAGTTGTTTTTCATACCTGGACGAGCTTGACGATCTTGTCCTTGGACGAAGCCATGAATCGATCCACTCGCTCGGTGCCTTTGGGGATCTGCGAGCCTTGCAAGTTCCCCACCACTTTGTTCACGGCCTTTTGCGCGATCACCTTGAAGTCGTCCTTGCTGAGAACTCCATCCCTCCACTTTGGATTGAGCAGCTCCTTGACGAACTCCGCGACTGTGTTCCTCACCACCTTGAGAGCTCGCCCATCCTTCTCGCTCCTCTCCTTTTGCAAGCGCTCTCCATCCTCGTCACCGTCTTCCTCCTTGTGGTGATCCTTCTCCTTGTGATCCTTCTCCTTGCTGGTTGCGGCAGCCTCGGAAGACCTCTTGGAGCCCGCCTCGGCAACTTCGAGCTTGGAATTCACAACCTCCGGCTCTTCGTCTGCCGCCACAGCCACCGCCGCTGCTGCTTTTGGAGAAGAGCCGCCCTCCACTTCCATCTCCACGTCGTTCGACGACGAAGTTGGCTGTAGCGGATCATACTTTTCAGCTGAAACACCCGGTTGCTGCCGGAGAAAAATCGCTGGAACTGGAGCCGAGGGTGGCGGAGGCGGAGCGTTGGGAGGAGGAGGCTGCCCACCAACAAGTCCCACAAAGTGCTGCGGAGGAGGAGCGTGGACTTCGAGCGGCAAAACTTCGCCACCAGAGGACCAAGGGGGCGGCGGCAGCGGTGGTGGTTGCGGTCCCAGCGGCCCGTTGCTCAGCTGGCTTTGGATGTGAGACAATTGCAACTGCTGGAGTAAAAATTGCTGCTGTTGAGCTGGTATTTCAGACAAAGCGGGTGCAAATGCCGCACCAACTTGGGGGTAACTGCCAGGAACTCTCGGCAGTCCTGGATCCTGAGAGATGCTTGCAAAATGGTGCTGCTGCTGCTGCGGTGGAAGCGGTGGACCTTGCTGCGAGTCGTGCATCAGAGGAGCAGTGATATATCTAGCAAAAGTGGTGTTGTCCGCTGCCACTGCAAATCCCGGTGGATGCTCCAAGTTTGCTGGCGGCTGAGGCGGCGGAGCTAGAATGTGACCAACGTGCTGGCTTGCGAACGGTAACGCTTCCAAAGGCAACGGCTCTGGCTGCTGCTGCAAACTCTGGCCCGGCTGGTGATGGTGGTGAGTGAGTTTGTTGTTCTTGTTGTTGTTGTTACTGTCATCTTTTCTCTCGTCAGCGTCGCGTTTAGATTGGAATCGCTCCCTCCGTCTTGGCGAGCGGCTGGACCAAAGAAAATAAAGAAAACTTTGCTAGATCAGACTTTGGTGAGGCAACAAAGCACGAAAGAAGAACAAGCACTGTTTTATAAAACGAAGAGGAGAACGAAGGGAGAAAAGCTACCGGAGCTGACCTGTGAGATCTTCCACGGCGTCGGGGTGAATGGTTTCTGTGTGATGGACTTCGTGGCCGGTGTCTATCTCTTTCGGGAGACCTGCTTCTACTTCGTCTTCTTCTTCGGTTGCCTGGACTGGGAAATTCCTCCTTGGCTTCTTTCTCGTCCCTCCGTCCAGCTCCACCGCGAGCACGGTCCGTTTTCACGTTTCGCCTGGGGTCAGTAGGAGCATCCATAACTGGCTTCGCCATCTGAGGCTTCGGAGCCATCTTATCCTTCTCAGACGGCTCGGCGAAAGATGGCCGTCTCTCTCCCGGAAGTGGCACGCCAACTTCTAGTGCAATCTTTTGCCAGTCAAGCTTACCATTTTCTGGTAAGCCAATGATTGCCTCGAGACGAAAATCTGTGCCAAAAAAGGGAACCACGTACAATGAGATTATAGCAACAGAAACCATAGGAATTGGAAACCACGTACAACAAAATTCCAGCAAAACAATAGCACATACCATGAGAGAACCATTCTAGGAATTAGCGGAATCCACGTACAATGAGATTCCAGCAAAACAATCAAACTTACCATGAGAAAACCATTCTAGGAATAAGCAGACAGGAAAGAAAAAACACATTCACATTGCTGAATGCACTGTGCAAGGAGGCATTCGTTGTAACTACCAAGAATCTAAGCTAAATGTAAAACTTTGACATTTGAGTACCTCTTAGAGTTTGCACGCCTTGCAAACACTGCTCCAGCTCCCGCTGCATCGATCTAAGACGATCTGGAGGTATCTTCCCCTCGGACACCGCTTTCCTGGCCTCCAAGACTTTGAGCATCACTTCCTTTTGCCACTCGTAGTAGTGACGCCCAATACTCGCCTCGCTCCCTGGCTCTCCGCCATACAAGAACGAGAACTCTGATTTTCCCTGCTGCTTTGCTCGCACCAGCGACTCATTCTCCACACCGAACTTGGCCACAAACGCCGCGAAGAGTTTGATGTGATGCAGCATTTTCGGGTCCCTTGGAACCGGAGGAGGGATCGCGAAGAAATGGAGACTGTCTTCTCTTCTCGTAACGAGCCTGGGATCTGTGAGCGGTGGCCTTGGCGGTGCTAGCGGCGGCCCGCCCTGCAAGGAATTCCCAAAATCCGGTAGCATTTCAAACGGACTCTTCATCCCTGGGGGCGGCCCCAGGAGCCCTGCGCCGGAATGGGGATGGCTGCTAGCATCCAGCAGCGACACTGGAACTGGCCCTCCCGGGAACAAGATCCTGTGGACTTGCTCCCACGACGCGTTTCCCTTGTCCATTCCCCCGAAATCTCTCCCAAAATCCAGATTTCCTCCTCACGCTCTCATTGCAGCTCCTGGCGCCGCTACCCTTTCTTACCTCCCGATCGCCGCCAGCGCCCCCATTGCGCCATCGCCGCGGCCTCCTCCATCCCTGGGAGAGTTCCCAAAAACCCTAAAGAGCCCTAGAAAATAGGCACCGTGAATCACGGCCGTTTGATCGCAAAGATGCTAGTTAGGGTTTATGGAATGTAGCATGGCGCTGAGCGCTGTGATCCCCGCCAGGCGCTTCTTCCTCCCCAGGGCTCTCAGGTACGAGGCAATCCCCAAGAAATCGTGCTGCGCGTGCGCGGCATCGATCCAGCAGTACAATGCGGGCGCCAGCGATGACAATGGCAGCAATCCGCAACGCTACTCGATGTTCTCGGACAGAGCACGGGATCTAGGACCGCAGCAGGGGCAGGAATTCCATCCGGATGATGGATTTCGATCGGCGGGCTCGCGCTCCGTCGCGTCACGGCCCTCCATTCCAGGGAGATATTCCAAGTACTCCAAGAACGAGCCCTTCCGGAAGATATCCAGTCCTACAAAGCGGCCTCCTCGGCCAATCTTACCGCCGGCTTCCAGAGGCTACTCCAGTTCTTCGCAACCGAGTGAGAGCTCTTCGCAAGGATTGGACGCTTCCCCGTCTCCTCCTCCTGCTCCATCTCTCCAGTTTCCAGAAGGATCAAATCTTCCCAATTGGTCGAGGAAACACCTAGAACAGGCAAGCTCTGCTCGTCGAGTGAGGCCGCCACCTTTGCCACGAGAACATCTCGAGCTGCCAGTGCCAAAGTATCCAAACCGGCTCCAGCAAGGCTTTGCTACTCGGTGGATTCGCAGTGAGCCCGCGGAAGAGCGGCCGGTTTACGAGCTTCCTTTCGAGTTCCAGTACACATACTCGGAGATGCCAAAGGAAGAACCTATCGCCGAGCGAGGCCCGCAGTTCTCTCCTTTCGGTCCCGACACGATGCCGAGGCCGTGGACTGGAAGAAAGCCGCTGCCTCCCAGCAAGAAGAAGCGGCACGAGATCGACTCTTTCAATCCGCCGCCTCCGAATCTCAAAGGCGTGAAGCCGGTCGAGCCGGCGGGTCCGTTTCTGGAAGGACAGCGTCCAATCCTGGCGACCACTCGAGAGGAGGTGATGGGAGAGCCTCTCACTCCGGATGAGATTGGAGACCTTGTTCTAGCGTGCAACAAGGAGCATCGGCAAGTTAATATTGGTAAGTCTTTCTCTTTTTTCTCTTCGTTTCTTGTGTTTTTCTCGAGCTGACAGCGATCAATCAGCTCAGGCAGGGACGGGCTAACGCACAATATGCTGGATTTGATCCACTGCCACTGGAAACGCAGACGAGTTATCAAGCTCCGGTGCAAGGGAGTTCCAACCATCGACATGGACAATGTGTGCTTTCACATAGAGGTTAGCTTGAAGAATTTTTGTTCTCTTTCTCTTCTCTTGTATGATGGAGTCTGGTTTTTCAGGACAAGACTGGCGGTAAGATCATCCAGCGGCATGGTGGATCGATCTATTTGTTTCGAGGACGCAACTACAACCCAAGATACCGGCCTGAGATTCCTCTCATGATGTGGAAGCCTCCAGTGCCGATCTATCCGCGACTTATCCAGCAGGCTCCGGCGGGTTTGAGCGTGGAGCACGCCGACTACTTGCGACGACGGGGCCGACGAGTGAAACCACTCACTAAGCTATGTAAGTTTGTAGCACCTAGAACTCACAGACCACTCGACTAACTTGCTGTGCAGCTAGAAACGGTGTTTACTTGCATCTCGTGAACGAAGTTAAGTCCGCATTCGAAGTGGACGAGCTAGTGAAGCTCGACTGCCGAGGCATGAACATCGCCGATGTAAGAAAGATCGGAGCCAAGCTCAAGGTACGTACTCCTCCAACTTAGTTAGATTTTCATACAAACTTTCGTGTTTACAATCAATCACTCCAGGAGCTCTTGGGAATCGTCCTTCTATCTTTCGAAGACAACTGCGTCCTCATGTGGAGAGGCCCTGCAAAACTCACCGAGGGCGAGCAAGCCACGCAGGATTTCATCCGGCAGAGTGTTTTCGAGGGGAAGGAAAACAGCGACGCGTCGGAAGAACCCAACCAAGTGGATCCGGCCTTGCTGCAAGCTGCCAAGGAACTCGAGAACTTGTGGGAGCGAGCTATAAACTTCGGGATGGTGACCACTCTGGAGGACAACCAGTTGGATCCCGACACTGTTAAGTCACTTTGTGGAGCTCCGCCGCCGGTGAAACGCGTGCCCCGGCCCGAGGACGAAGACGACGAGCCGAAAGTGTTCGAGGTGGAGGACCGCAACAAGAGACGCGAGGAACTTCTACTCCAGAAGAGGCTGGCGGAGCCTTTGCCTCCTCCCGAGCCGTCTGTGGGAGTTTTACCGGTGGACGAACTGGCCAAGCTGTTAGCTTCTCCGAGATGATGGAATAGAGCAAGTAAGTATCTAGAGTACAAGGCGAGGAGTACCTTCTTCTCGAGCTATCCGGGCCTTCGCATTTTCGTGTTGAGAGGTGGCTCCTTGTACGAGGACACGGTCTCCACGGCTCTTCTCACGGGCCTCCCGGAAGTGCTCACGGCCCGCGCTCTCACAAAATTCTCGGTTTTGATCACTACCCCGGGAGAAGACGCTCGAGACGTGACGAACTCTGGCAGCTCCGGCTCCTCCTCCACTTTGATCGAAGCCGGGCAGTAGCTCTGGACTTTGGTGGAAACCACTCTGGTGGATCTGCGTTTTCTCGTCGGCTTGGCTTGCATGCTCGGCGGCGGTGGCAGTGGCGACTTGGACTTCTTTCGTTGAGGCTGGTTTTCTTTCTCAGTGAGCCGCCTGATTTGCTCGTTGGCTTCCTCGAGTTGGCTCTGAAGCAAGGCGAGTACGCTCGTTTCGCAAGATGGGCTATGAAAGAAGAGAAAAACGAGTGTTTGAGTACCTGGAGTTCGCTCTTGCTTATCCTATACACGCTACACATTTGTGTGTACTCGTGCTGTAAGAGTTTCATCTATCAAAACAATCAAAAGTTAGTCTCTGGGATCTCGAGCTTGTGTGACAAACAAACCTCTTGTCGTGCTTGCTCTAGCTCCTGTGTCAAGGAAACAGAAAAAGAAAATCTTAGAACACAAACTCATCGCATAGAACACAAAGGAACGAGAAAGAAAGAAATCCTCACCTTGTACTGCCGATAGTAGTGTTGTATAATTTCCTCGTTCTGGGCGGACTTTTGCTCCAAAGCTAGCTCGAGCTTCTCGATGTGAGCAGCCTGCGCTTCGACTTGGCTCTTTAATTTCGCCACGTCCTGCCAAGAACATCCCATGAATTTTTTTATTCCCTTTGAGCACACCCACACAGCCTACCTGTTGGAGCTCGACTTTGACAGGATTCTCTTCAACGAACTGTAAATTCGTGATATTCGCAAGCTTCCTCCTCTGCGCAGCCTGAGGAGTCGGAGGAGGCCGCTTCCCTGCCAGTCTTTCACTACCCATCACTCCCCAAACCCTGCCGCTGCTCGCATCGCTCGATCAATCGCCGGGCCCCCAAATCCTACTCTAAGATCTCCTCCCGCAACTTACAACCAGTAGCATTCCCGCGCCAGCGCCACAGATCCGCCGCAGCGCCACGCCATGCCCTCCAAGAACCCTAAAATCTCCTCTACCAACGGCTACAATTTTCGAAAAGATGCCAAAGGAATATACTCTTTTCAAACAAACTAATCGCCCTGTACAACAAGGAACCAAAAAAAAAAGCTCTTTAAGAGACTGTGGCCGCTGTTGCCTGTTCTTCGCGGATTTCTTCTTCGGCCGAATCATCGCCATCGTTTTCTTCGTCTTCTTCTTCTTCACTCTCAGCAATCTCATCGCTCTCGGACACGATTTCTTCGTCCTCCTCGTCCTTGGATTGCCTCGGCTTGGATTTCTCCGACTTGGAGGCCTGGATCTTGTTGGGTGCTAATGTCATGTACATTGTTCTCCCTTCGTCAGCTAGTTTGTTTTCCAGGGATCCCATCTGAGAGCACGAAACAGAAACTTTGTAGATGTGCTGGATATGAAACAAAAATGAAAGCTCCATACCTCTCCAATGTCTTCCTCGAATTTTCTTAGGAGCTTCACGCCCAAATCCTTGAATTGGGCTTCTCGGCCTCTGAAAGGCATGAACACTTTCACCTGTGCGGCAAGGCAAGCAAAACCATTCTAAGTCATCACGCCGCTGAGAAAAAACGTTACCTTGTCGCCATCTTTTAGGAAATTCTTCGCTTGCTTCAGTCGAACTTCGTAGTCGTGAGTATCGATGTTATATCTGTAGCACACGGGGGTGTAAGTAAGAGCTACAGCCATGGTTTTAGGAAGCGTGACATCTTACCTCATTTTCAATTCTTTGATCTCCACTCTGCTAGCTGCGGAGAGAAACAACAGAAAAACGGCGATGATCAACACGTACACCCAATGCTGTAAAAAAACGTAATACCAGCTGCTTTTTTCTGCTGGTCCCTTTTCTTCTTTTGCTGCTCGTACTTGTATTTGCTGCCATCAAATGAATCCACTGTAAATATTTGGCTGTGTTACTTTCGTCTCGACAGCAATGCCAGAAACATTCTCACCTGTAATCCATCAACTTGGCCACCGGTGGATCGGAGTCAGCTGAAATAAGAACCTACAGAAGAGAAAACATTGTCAGAATCTCCAAATAAGAAGGAAAGAAAGCTCACGAGATCAAGCTCTAATCGTTCAGCCCTTTGAAACGCATCCTCCCTTGGAACAATCCCAATCTAAACATGAAAAACCATGATAAAAAAAACAAATTGGACCTTCTAAAAAAATATTTATGGTACCTGCTGTGAGTCCTCTCCAATAAGACGAAGAATTGGAGCTCTGGAATGCAAGAAAGAGTTTTAGAAGAGGCTCACACCGGAGAAAAATTCTATCGAAAGCATTCGCTAGTGTTACCTGATGCGCTCATTCATCGTTGGGCCATCATCCTCACTCACAGTCTCCGCGCCCCTATTGCCCCTTCGTCCTCGACCACCTCTTCTCCCACCGCCACTCCTTCCTCCCCTTCTACCGCCTCCCATCCTCGAAACCACGCAAAATCTGCTGCTACTAGCGGTGCTGCTCGTGCTCCTTCCCCTAATCCCTGTGCTGCCTCTGAAAAATCTCGGCCACGCCATGCGCTCCTCCCCAAACCATTGCGAATCCTCGCGGAGGCACGATGGCATCGCCGAGCAGCACGCCGCGCTCGTCCCCGCCGTGAGCGCCATGGCCACGCCCAGCGCCTTGCTACTCGAAACCTAGAGAACAACTTAGTTGGAGGATAGAAGGCATTGAGGAAAATGTGACACGGCCATTTTCCCGTCCCTAGATTCGAAACCGCGACCACCGGCACTAAAGGTCTTCTCCAGCGATTCGAGCCTGCGACCTGCCAGAGACGATGAGGTCTCGCGCTCGATTCTCTTGACTGCCGACTTTCCCCGTCCAATGTCCCCATTTGTTCCACAGGCGCTCAAGAGCGTCCGCCATGCCACCTCGTTGGGCACGACGGGCATATTCTTTAGTAGCTCCTCGGCATCTCTAAGCTCGCCACCTCGACCCAAGAGATCAACCATGCACAAGTAATGGTCGATTACAGGTTCAATCCCATAGTCCCAGACCATCGAAGTGAAATGGGATATTCCATCTTTGACGAGTCCTTTGTGGCTGCAAGCACTCAAGACGCTGATAAAAGTGATGGAGTTTGGTCGAGAAGATCCCTCCAGAGCCATGAGGCGATAGAAATCTATAGTTTGGGTGTAATGCCCAGTCCGGGCAAATGCCGTGATCATGGCGTTCCATCCCACAATGTCCAGGGAAGGAATCACGTCTAGAATCGCCACGGCATCTTTCAGGCTACCGCATTTAGCGTACATGCTGAGGAGAGCATTGGATACTTCGAGATCGATTGATCCTCCTCGCGACACTAGAGCCGAGTGGATCAATCTCCCCTCAAAAATGGCGGAAGCACAAGTGCAAGCATCGATCATGCTGATCCACGCAACCTTGTCCACGCAAAAACCCTCAAGATCCATCAGCTTGAAAACTCTCATTGCTTTGTGCGGATGCCCATTTATGGCATTGGCTGTGATCAAGGCAGTCCAGCTTATTACGTCCTTGCTGGGAATTTTATTAAAGGATTGACTTGCAAGATCAACTTCACCACATTTTCCGTACATTGTGACCAAGGCATTTCCAACTTTGGTATTTGATCTGACATCACTAGAAACATCATCTATCACTGCTTGAGTTTCAAGGCATTGCTTCAAAGAACCGAGTTCTCCACAAGCCTCGCACAATGTTATGCAAGTTATACTGTCTGGGTGATGACCCTCCAAATCCATCAGGGGCAAACACACGAGAGCTTTCTCTGGATGTCCATTTCGGGCATACGCTGAGAGCAATGTAGTCCAGCTCACAACATCTTGCTTTGCCATCTTTTCAAACACAAAATTAACCTTGTCAAATTTTTCAAATCTGCTGTAGAGGTTCATGAGAGCATTACCAACTGCAACATCAGCAAGAAACCCATTATCTATAACCAACGATTCCAAACCTTGAGTTTTATTGTCCAGCTGAGAATCCCTCCAAGAAGCCCAAGCATCTATCACAACTATGAATGTGATCTCGTTTGGCTTAAACCCTTCTAATTGCATCGAATGAAACAAGCAAACCGCGTCACCACTATACCCTCCCTGGGCATATGCCCGTATCATGGCATTCCAAGAGACAACATTATGAAAGGGCATATTTTCAAACAAAAGCCTTGCCTCGTGAATATTCCTGTGCTGCGCATATGCTCCAAACATGGTATTCCATGACACGACGTCTCTCTCTGGCATAGAATCAAACACCTCCCTCGCAAGCTCTAGATGCCCGTTCTGGGTATATGCTCCCACAAGGATATTCCACGAGAAACGATTCTTCCGCTTGATGCGGTCGAAAACTCCCCGGGCATCGTCAACTCTCGTACACCGTCCGTACATGTCCACAAGAAGATTCCCCAGGAAAGTATCTCGTTCGTGCCCACTCTTGCAAATGTGCCTGTGGATTCTCTTTCCCAGTTCCAGAGCTTTGCTGCTCCCACATCTTCGTAGAAGAGGAGCGTACGTGTTTGAGTCTGCATAAGAGAGGGTCTCTAGTCGCTCCACCGAGATTGCTAAACACTCTACTGTATGATCTGTTGCCATGAAAAACCGGAAAAATTAAGTTACTGATGGTAGAAAATCTGTATTATGGATTGGCCCCCTGATGGTTTTCTCCAATCCATATGCCTCCTTGTCTTCTGGACTCCTTTTAAGCTTGATATTTAAAAATAATACAAAAATAGGACTGACAAGAAATGATAATAGATTATTTAGGAGAATAAGAAAATATCAGAAATGTAAAAAATATATTAAAAAGCAAGAATGTTCCAATTCTCTCTTGAGTAGCTTGGAAGTTGTGGTCTTATATCACACACAAAAGTGATGTCAACCTTATAGATGTAACTATACCTAAATCACCACATATAAAGGCCCACTTCTTGCTTCTTGTAGGAACCTTTAGACAAATTAACAGATCAACAATCACAAAGGAGATAGAATGGAGGTGCCCACAAAATTCCATCATGTGTCATGCCTCTGCACCCTTTGGGAACAAGCCATGAACCAGGCCATACGATTCTAAACATGTTTATAATTTACATCCTCTCCTGAAAAGCTGTCCTGGATTTAGATTTGCAGCCAAGCGCTTACATTTCCCCCAGTGACGCACCCGACTTTCGTTAAGTTCTCAAGAGATTTCTTCTAACCCCAGGGCCTTCTCAGCTAGATCGATTCCTGATGCTGTCTTCCTCTTTTTCCAAGTCGTGATCAGGAGTGGTATCATCTGATAGCTTTAAGTTCCAGTAGTCCTCCTCGTCTTCTGGATTGAATTCTTGTTGCGCGTCTTCTTTGAGCATTGCTTCGTGGCTTTCAGGTTCCATATGCTTCTTTAGAAAGTCCGGAATCTCGTCGAAGTCTGATGCTTCTGGTTTAAAAAGGAAAAGTCAGATCAAGGAATGATTGCTAGCTCACCTTTAGAATTCGACGACTGCGAGCATTTTTCGAGAAGAGTCTGTGCTGCTCGTCGCACCCAAAAATCCAAGTTCTCACCGCACTCCAGCAGACGCTTAGAAAGCAGCAGCAAATCGTTGGGCCGAAAGCGATTGGATCGCAGGTAAACAAAGGTCAACACATCAGCTTGCATCGCGCTAGGCAGTGTTTCAATCCACAGGCAGCTGCAACCATGACAGAAAATTCACCCACAAATCCAGAAAACACAAAACCCTACTTGCGAGCCTGGATGCCGTCCAGAAGCGCAACCTCCCGCGCCAGAAGATCGGGGATCAGCATCCAAAGCTGCGAAGAATGCCCCGAATCGACCCAATCCACCGCTAGGCGCACGCCGCCATCCCGCCGGAGCAATCCTAGCAGCTCCATCCATCGCTCCATCCCATCCCTAAATTCAAAACTAGGCGCGAAAAAACTAGGTCAAATAGAAAGTGCTCTTAAGTATATTTAACCAACGTTTGTGGTGATAAACAATGGTTTGTAGATCGCACTCCTATTACTTGTGCAATTTAGAGAGGAGGAAGAGGCAGCCCGATGAGAAAAGAATGGAGGCCGAGAGACACACGAGATCCAAGGCTGTGTGGATGACGATCTTCTTGCTCTTGTCAAACATGCCAACCAGAAGGATCATGACGATAACATGTCCCAGTTTCGTCTTGAGCTCGTCCAGGGAACGAATTTCCAGCCACTTCGGGCGCTCCTGAGTGAAAGATATGATTCACAAACTTTCGAAACGAGAGGTTTTAGCAAAGTCACCTGGAGCCTGAAAAGCCCAAACAAGTTGGAGCCGCAAACAGTAGTTCTGGGGACTCCAGCCGGGAGGTTCTCTTCTGGAATGTCGAGCGTGCTCACAAACAACTCGTACAAGCCCATCCCGAAGATGAGCATCACAGTCCCCATGAGATAAATGTCTGCAAAGATCAAAATTAAGTTGAGCACTGTTTGATCTCAATCTAGATTTTAGATCTCCATCGTACCTACAGCTTCCACCAGCAAAAGTATAACTTCGGTGTCAACTCCTTGCCAGATTGCATTGAAATACTCTATAAACGACCTCAACACGAACAAAGAACCCTGTCACAAAGCAAAACCAAGCAAAAGTTTTGAGCATAGGAACCAAAACTAAGAAAAAATTGCCGATGGAAGAGTAAGATATGATTTACCTTGACAAAACACAGCAATGAGCCTGCTAAAGAACCAATCACTCCGAACAGTGTGAGGAATCTGCAATCAAAAATTGCCTGAAAAAAATTCCAAAAGAGAGATAAACAAAACTACCAATGAAAACTAGAGTTCCTAAATATCTTTCTTACCCTTTCGATGCGTTCCTCCAGGCGCTTACTTCGATCGTAATGCTTCACAATCTGAGCCGCGGCGGCAGCAGCAGCTGGATCGATCGATGCGAGCCCATTCTCGTGATGACCGATCGCGTCTTTGGGCGCCGGCGTCGAAGATCTCACGGAATTCCTCTTGATCCGCGGCCGCTGGCCCCAGAGACCGCTGGCAGCCAATCTTTTGGCCGCCGATCTGTGAAATATCCGCGGCTGCGTGGCCAGCATGGGAAATCGGTGACGCCCCAAGGCGATCGCCATAGCTGGCTGCTCAATCCGGCCACTGAATCCCACCGAAACCAATGCTCATACCCAGAATTTGGGTGTGCAACACGGCTGTAGCGGCAGATCGACTGGGATTCTCCAGGGAAAGCTCCTCAGCACCGCAAGAAGCCAGGGAAGAGAGAGAGAGAGAGAGGAAAAACCCTTGGAGCCCACAAAGAGGTGACAAGGTTAAATGAATATGCTCCAGGGAATCCTGTGTGTTTTCACCTCGCCCGTTGGTGTTCTTTTCAGGTACCACGACAAATATAAAACACGTGGACATAATAGAGCCTGCCACCTCAGCCAATTCCAGTGACACGTATTTTGTTTGGAAATACTATTCAATTATATTAAAAATTTAAATTAGAGAATTTTAGCATAATTTAAAATTTAATGTTATTTTTTCACATCAACAGATAAAATTAAATTAACTAATTATAAATCATACCCATTAAATAAACTAATTTAATTTACAGCTGGAGAATGCACTCCAAATGTTCCCCTAGTGAATTTTCTTCCTTCACAGCCCCCTACTGCTTGGCAAATTAATTGATTGAGTGCCCCACTACTAATCTATGCTTTGAATTCAAAAGGCCACCAAGCAATCAATTTAGATGCTTTAAAGAATATTCTTAAATATTTTAATCCTAAAAATTTCATAACAGAAATAGAAAGGACTAAAATTAGCCTAATTTAATGAAGTTAAACTGATAAATTAGAGGTTATAAAATCTAGTGTAATAGCACTTTACTATTAAATTCATAATGGTGCAAAACCCATTAATCATCATAGAAATTAAAAATATGGTTGGGTAGCTTTGTAATTCATGGTACACATTAAATCTAAAGAAACACATGTAAATGTAAAAAAAATTAAAAGTTTTCTTTAGCCATAGTCATGCATGGTCATGCTCTTTTGCATGCCACAATAAGAAAATCCAATGCCATATCATTGGAGATTTCAGCTCAGTCAGTTGATATTTCAGCATAGGATATTTTTGCAGAAAAAAAGTTTTTACAGTTGATCAATTGATTTTAAGCTTTAATCACTATATATACTGTATTTCCATTGGGGTCGAATTCTATGAATTTTCTTTTTATATTATTATACAGAAACTGTCATTTAAAACTAGAACTATAGATATCTCATGTTTCAATCTATATATATTATTAATCTTATATCCATCAAATTTTTAAGCCACTATTGCAACAAAGGCAAGAGTATTAGTAATGAGTCCATCTATATTGACACCACTTACTTTGACTCTCTAGAATGTCATTGTGAGCCTACAAAAAAAAACAAAACAAAACAAAAAACAGGTCATTACCAAGTGATTTAAGCTTGAGCACACATACCTCTTTGGTATTGGTTTAAAGCAAGAACTATCTTGACCTTTCTTCACCAATTTCTCTACAAAGCATTTGAGCTGTTGCAAGACTACCTTTAGTTTTTGTTATTGTGCTCCACCAAATGCCTTCACCATTTTCCTTTCTTTAGTAATGCAAGCTTCCTATTTTAACTTGAATATATATGCTCTTCAACAGAAAATCTATCTTTTGCAAAAGGAAATCCTACCTTCCTTGATGAAAAACTGAAGTCATTACATTTGAAATAAACAAAAAGCTTGCCTAGCTTGTGCACCCACTTATCAGGATGCTCTATAAATACAATTGCTCAGCCTAATGAAGCTCCTCCCTTTAATTGATTTACACTTTGTGACATGAACTCAAGCTATTATATTTAACACAAATAATGAACTTCCTTGGCTCTCTTTAAACCATGATGCCCCACTATGGCTAAACACCCAAAGAAGTTGAGTGCAATCAACCAATCCAAGCTCCTCCCAAAAGATGGACTGAGATCTTCCTCTAGCTTTTTCCACCCTGATGTGGTCGATGATCAAGATGCTCCAGATTATAGAGCTCCTTGTGGGCAAGAGTTGCAATGCCAGCACTGTGTGTCAGCTTTGGCTTGGTTTCCAAGTCCATGATCCACTTATGGATTGCATGCCTGTCCTTGAGTGATTGAAGCAAATTTGTGGCATGGAGTGTAATGAAGACCATGGCTCTAACATCTCCACTAGTGGAAGAGAACATGAAGCCCTTGATGACAATCTCTTGGTATGTAGGAGATTGAAGTAGCTACATAATGCAAGCCCATAGAGTAGAATGTGGGTGGAGTATGGTGCAAATTACAATTGGCAAGAGGAGTTGGGTGGGCCTAGATATGTTTTGAGTTTTTCCTATACATTGTGTAACCCAAGATTGTGAGGAGTTTTTGTAGATTACTTGAGATTTGTATCTTGATTAGGATAAGGAGTAATGAGGAGAAAATATGGGCAATGTCTTGGTATCTAGTAATGTAAGCAACTCAATTTTCCATTCTACTTTAGTCACTTAACCATACTTTTTGACCACTTAAAGGAATCTTACTCATAACCTTCATATAAATTTTATTCTTGACTTCAGGATATACTAACCTTGTAAATGGCATTTATGCCACTTAGCCTTTCCAATTAGTCCCAGTGCTCCATGTGTCCAATCCTATGACAAACACCCCCAAGGTACTATTGGTGTATTAGCCTGTTACACTAAGTCCATTCACCCTTGTTTCATTGGTAGTCTAAGACCATCTATGCCATAATCCCATATCTCTAACCTTAGCATCCTTAAAATGTTAAGAGACATATAGAACACCCTTCTTCAATGTCTTTTCTTTAGTTCTTACTAAGTCCCCTTCCATCCATGGCCGTGCTCATTAACACCACCATTGGGTTAGGGCCTAAAGGCTTGACCACTAAGTTCCACTGATTTTTAGGACTTCCTTACCATATGACTATATCTTTAGTCACTATACAAGAGGATTATTCCTTTTCCTTTCTATAATCTAGGACTTTGGAATGACATTTCAAAACACCGTGGACCTATGTGAGCCTCATGGGTACTCTCTCCACCTTCTGGCTTTAAATGCCTTAGCAATGTGGCTAGAGCAAGGTTCCAATGAGCCACATCAAATATCCAAATAAATAGTGCCACTCACACTTGGATTGGGAATGAGTTTGGACTTCCTGGGAGGTCTCGGGAAGTCGTCTCTTAAATCGTTTTCTTTAGTTGCTTATACTAAATTATGCCTTAATTTGGTCAGCCATATCTGACCTACTATCCCTACTATACTGTAAGCAACCAAAGATAATGACTCAAGAAATGATCCATAGAGCTCAAATATAAAGGGAAAGGGCTTATAAATAAAAGTGCACTCCTTTTTCTAATTGGTTAAAGGTTTTGGAATACTTGGGGTTAAACATCCTTGGGTTTAAATAGTACTAGGTTGGGTGACATCCTAAGAAGTCCAAATTTAAGAGATTATAGTTGATATCAAAGAGAATCAGTTCGTTAGCTAATGGAATCACACCACATGCTGAGATTTCAAATTAGGTTAAGTGACCTCCCAGAAAGTTTAAATTTAGGAGCTTACACACTCCGGCTGGACTCGACCTGAGGGGTAGGGTGTCAAGAGAGCTATGGCTCTCAGCTTTCATTCACAAGGGTATGAACTTGCAAAAATGCATAGTTGATTATAAGCAACAAAAGAGAATGACTTGAGAGATGATTCATAGGGGTTTAAATATAGAGGGAAAGGAGCCCATGAATAAAAATGCATTCCCTTTTCCAATCAGTTAAGGGTGTTAGGTTAAATGTCCTTCGGTTTGAATAATATTAAATTGAGTGACCTCTTGAGAAGTTTAAATTTAGGAGCTTACATATATATTTGGAATGGTTGGTGCAAAAATTGTACATCCATTGATGTTCAAGAGGCCATATTGTTAAGTGCAAACTAGGATCACTTCATCTTAGTTAGAATAAGTTTAGGAGGCCCCAAGGAGTTGTGGAGAGGACTTAGGATGCCACTAAAGCAAGTTGGTTTTCCATGCAATGTAATTGTAGAATGATGTGAAGGCTTGAGGTGGAAGTATATGGCCTTATGAGAAAATTTGGAGCTTAACTGCATGTGGCAAAATGGAGAGCTCTTGTTTGTTATGAAAAAATGGCTTTAAAGTGTTGAATTCAGCTTGAGATCCATTGATCTTGTCACGAATGTAATTGTGGATATCAAAAGTTATCTATCGACTAGTTCTTATAGACACTCTCTCTTTACTACAATGATAGTAGAAGGTTAGTATTATTAACTCCCTTTGTAGTCTCCGCCCAAGTTAATTGAGAAACTAGCTAACATATATATACTTAGATTGGAAGGGTGAGATCCTAAGTTGTCATTAAATACTTCACACAGTGATGAGAAACTCATATATTAACTTATATTTGCTAGTATTATGAACCCCTATAATATTGAGCTTGGTTGCTTAATAATCGTTAAGTGATACCTTACCGTGTCCATCAAGATACTTCTGCTATCATTCCCCCAAGTTGCTAAATCACATAGGATTTGGTGAAGGGATTAGTTAAGACTTTCTAAGGGATTAGAAGGGAAATTTAGGAAAATTTATTAGAGTAGGCTATGCATTATCACTAAACAGGTGCTCAAAAACACTCCCACTCTTAAAGACTGTGCCAAACACAATCCAAAATGAGATTTAATCAAGCCAGCTTGCCATTAAAGAGATACTAGTGATATTAAGGCCAAGTTATAGAGAATTCTTATAGAAAGAAGCCTAATGAAGAAAAACAATACATAATAAAGAGTAACAAGGGTGAAGAACAAAATGACTATAAAACCAATATTCCAGATTCCTTCTGCATGTTGCCACCTTTAACCAAAAAGGAGCACTCATCCTCAACTCTTCCAGGCTAATGACTTCACTCTTGTTCTTAGGAACCTATTAGTATGCTTGCAGTAGTGACTAAGTGAATGGTAAGGCATGATTGATTGGGCATTTGTTTGTTTTCTTTTGTATATGCTTTGGAGTTATAACCTTGGTCCCCATGTATGCATGAATTGTGGCTTGTTATATTAAGACTTGCATCCATGCAAGTGACTTTGATAGTCTTTGGCTGAAGTATGAGAAGGCACTATGAAGAGCACACATTATATATATAAGTTTATTCCTAGTGTTTGTGATATTATAATAGAAAGCATTTGGAGAGAGTTCTTTTAATATCAAGCAATTTCCCCATAGGGATTGACAAGGGTCATTTTAAAAATCTGTAAATGCCACAAATGGCCACAAAGGATGGTTAAGGAATAGAGCCTTTCAAAAGGAAACAAGTGCAATTTATGACTAAGGGTCTAAGATTACAATGGACATAAAAGGAGGAATAGATGGAAATATATAGAATGCAATTGATATATCATCCTAAGTGGTGGCAAAGATAGCTACTACAATCCTATATCATTTTGTAGATCACCAAACATTCCTTAAAGAGAAAAGGAATATATATAAGAAAAATGAAAATCCAAAATAATAACTTGGCTTAATTTTGTGCATCCCTACCTTATATCACTTTTGTATTTGTCATATAGAGAATGACTCTTAACATCTTCCCCCATTTTTTAAGGGGTAACTCTATCATTAATGTCGCAAATGTGATTGTGGGTATCAATAATAGCTTACCATATTTGCCAAATACCCTCGCTATCATACACCTTGTGTTAATTCTGTTTGGTTGCAATTGTTATTTATAGAAAGTGTCTAGATTTACTAATTTGGCATATCTAAAGAATGTAAAGTTTGTTTTGAACACAATGGTATGTCCCATATCCAAATTCACCATTCCATATTTAATAAATTTTGAGTTAGTCCTAGAGACTAACTCCTGGTATGGTTAAGGGTGAAAGCCCAAAGTGTGTGTTCCTCAAGGGGGGGGGGATATGGGGGTTGTGGGGGGTTTCAAATGAATAATAAGGATAGTGGGTATGGCCAACTAACTTGAGGTATAGTTTAGTTTTTGCTTGCATGCCTATCCTTGTTCTGTATCCAGCTTGGGTCTAAGCCCAAGTTCCACACCATACTAGCAAGTGGAGTACTTATATCCTTGCATTAGGCCATTGGTATGCTGAAATAGTGCCAAACTTCATTTGGCTCCGTTTTGTGTATTTGTCCTGGCATTAGGATGCTAGATGCTTTAGTATTGTTCTAAGTCACTTCATGCTCTTGTCCCTCCGCTCCTTGGGCTATACACTTGAGATTCGCTCCATGCTCCAATACATTCGCTTTTTGGCTCCATACTTAGGAGTTTGGCTTCGTTTCTTTGTTCAATGGCACAAGGCCCTAAAACTTGAGTTTTGCTTCACTATCCTTAGATGGCATGTGGCACGTGGCATATGACACATGGCACATAAAAGGTTATTTTCCTATGGTAAATCACTATAGGATAAAAGGTGAAAACCATGTGCGCTACATTTGGGCGAGTATTATGCAATGAGATTGGGCCAATAGTCTTATTGCATACGTAGAAATGAAAATGATGATCTGAGTGGGTACATGTTTGGGTGCTAAGACTTTGCATTTATTCCTTAGGTACAGATTTAATTACCTTTTTGTACCATATTATATGAGCTTGCTCTTGGGCTCATAAGATGGATTAAGATGTTTTATTTGTAGAAGTTTGCACTTTGACTCATAAGTAAGGCACATTAACAACTCAAGGTTACACTTTGAGTATCAATGGTTCCATGTACCATAGGTGAAAATAAACCTTCTCTAGGTTTGCTATGAGTGGCAAATATGCTAGTCTGTAACTATTTAGCATGGCACTAGTGGATCCTTCCTAGGCATGATTATAAGTGAATCAATCAAGAGTGTAGGGATTAGTCTATTGGTTCAAGTAGTCATTGCTGTGCTTTTCTATAAACTTTTCTTGGATTGGACTGAAGGGAGTGCAAACATAAGCTTGAGGTTTGGTTAGAGATAAGACTGAAAAAAAAGTCCTTAAGGACAAAAGATTAAAGATGTAAATCATTTTCTTTTCTTGGAAAGATGATTTGCAAGGAAGTGTTAACTCATTACTCATATTCATATTATACAATCAAGAGTCTCTACCTTGTGTAAGGAACTAACTCCCCATGGTGTCGAAGGCTAAAGGATCCTCGACAACATGACCAAAATAATAAAGAGTTCATCTGATGAGACTAAGTCCAAGACCAACTCTAAGATTGAGTTCGAGACCGAATCTGAGATCGAGTCCGAGACTGACTCTGAGATCAAGTCCGAGACGGAGTTCGAGACTGAGTCTGAGACCGAGTCCAAGACTAAGTTCGAGATCGAGTCTGAATACTAATACAGATTGTTGGGTGAAAGCCCAAAGCAATCATCCCCCAAGGGGGGGAGAGAAGGGAGGGCCTGCAGAGGGTTCCAAAAGTATAGTAGGGAGAGTGTGGGGGTTGGATCCTAGTGAAGCCAGTTTGGCTAGGAAAAGCTAGTTTGGCCCAGAAAGGCTATACCTAAGTTGGGTGATGAGATAACCACTAGGAAGTCCAAGGCTAGAGTGAATATAGACCGATAAACGGGGTAGCTTGGTGAAGTGTTCAAGAGCTGGCTCTAGTTTCCCCCGGAAATCGAATGGTCAATGCTTCCAATCCAAGCGTGGGTGGCACTACCTACTTGGATACCTGGCATGGCTCAATGGAACCTTGCTCTAAGCCCATAGTTAGAGCACCCAAAGGTGAAAGGTGGGGAGAGTAGTACCCATGAGACTTGTGTAGAACCACAGTGTTCCGAAATGTTGTCCCAAAGTCCTAGACTATGGAAAAAAAAAGTGGTGATTCTCTAGTGTAATAACCAAGGATACAGTCATGTGGTGAGGAAATCCCAGAGGATAGTGAGACTTAGTGGTTAGGCCTGTGAGCCTTGTCCTAGTGGCAATGTTGGGGAACATGGCCATGGACAGAAAAAGAGACTTGGTGAAGACTGTAAAAGGGATATTGGGGAAGATTGTTCCCCATTTCTGCCGGCATTTTAAGGATGCTAAGGAGTGGATCTAAGATGATCACTTATGGACAGATGGCCTTGTCCCAGTGGTAGAGTTGGTGAACTCGGCCATGGACAGAAAAAAGGACTTAGTGGGAATTGTAAACGGGATATTGGGGAAGATTGTTCCCCATGTTTGCGGGCATCCTAAGGATGCTAAGGAGTGGATTTAGGATGATCACTCATGGATGGATGACCCAGTTTTTGAGAGACAGGACTGTGATATAGGTGGTGTTGGACCACCGGGGTGACTAAGGTGAATAGGCATGGCCTTAGCATAATGGGCTGATATGTCAATGGTACCTTGGGGTGTCGGTCATGGGATCGAACATGTGAAGCACTTGGACCAAGTGCAAAGGTTGAGTGGCATGGATGCTATTCTCAAAGCTAGTAAGCTCTAAGTCTTGAATTAGACTTATGGAGGTTGTGAATGAGACTCCTCTAAGCGGTCAGAGGTGTGGTTAAATGACTAAAGTAGAATGGAAAAATTAGTTGCTTACAATTTGATATCAAAGCTGTTCATTAGTCCGACTTTTATTGGTGCTCAAGTATATCACCACTTGTATTGGCATTGGAAGGTTCGAGGAGTGGGCTTATTATTGAGGAGTAGCAAGTTAGGAGGACATAGCTCTCCACTACAGTTTATGTGTGAATTTGTAAGCAAAGTGATGGATAGAAAAGGGTCAATAATGGAACAACTTTGGGATCTTGGGAACAATATAAGGTTTTCCTCAGAGAGTTGAGGATATGATTTAGACGAGTGTTTGACTCAACAAATTGGCTAATGTAGTTGTGGTAAACAACTATAGTTGGGATCACAGAAAAGATAGAGATTCCAAATCAATAAAGGAGTCATAAGATTATCCTCATATAGTTGAGGTTGGTGCTTATGAATTTGAGACTAGAATTAATGACTATGGGAGGTCAAATACGGAAGAGGACATAAGTCCTTGAAATGGTGGCTAGGGCTACCTTTAATAAATGCTAGAACAACCCAAGGGAGTAGGGATGTATTTAGAGGATGAGTTGGTATTCTCATCACATGGACA
>NW_003314266.1:2627009-2638180 GCF_000143415.4 Selaginella moellendorffii | reverse complement strand
TCAGTGTTGGAGTAACACTTACAAGAATGGTTCTTATAGATAGGACATGAATACCAAAAAATATATTCTAACAAACTTGGACCTAAAAAATAAGACTTTATAGATTGTTAGATTAGTGAAGTCCAAAAAACTAGATGATTCGAGTGGAGTCAAAGAATGGTCTTAAAGAACTGGTAGAAGCATTTAGACTGAGGTGTGTTATACATCACGAAGGATGGAGAGGATCATAAAATCTAAATATAAGAATAGTGGATATCTCATTGATGGCAGAAAGTGTTATACTAAAGTCATAGGAAAAAGGTTCCCAAAAGAAAGCAACTTTGACACAAAGTTGTGCATAAACTATATGGTGCAGTGCTAATGGATAGTTGGCATGAAAAACAATTATATTGGTCTTGGCAAAAACCTAAACACAAGTAAAAAGTGTCATAACGGTAAACTTGTGGAGTTGATGGTATGGAAACACCAAATGTGCCAAGGCGTGAAGCCTTAAAGTCAAGTTGGCGGGTTTATGAGAATCCCTTCCAAAAGGAATCCTAATGGAAATGGGAACGGCATACCCTAAGTTGGAAGGTATGCAATTAAAGTGTAGTGACCTAAATAATGATGGAGGTGTGGAAGCACTAATAATGAGTTGTAGAACTTGACAATTATGAGGCAACTAAGCAAAAGGTGTAAAATAATTAATTAAACTGGTAGAAAGTAACTACCCAAGACTTCTTATTAGGATAAAGAAGTTAGATATACCCTTATAAGGGATAAATTGCTCATGTTGCGATGTCAGTCAATGTCGTAAAGGGAATGCTCATTGTCAAAGGAGGCTATCATTGGAACACCCAAACACTCTAAAACACCAAGAAGTGATGTTTGGTGTCATAAGGGCATTAAATAAAGCCCAAAGGATTAAATCCCTTACGAATGATAGATAGGAGGTGTTATCCAAACGTCCAAAGTTGTGAAGACAGGAGAAGTCCATCTACCTAAATTGGACAAAGCCAAAAAGGGATTTTGGCAAAACTAGTGATGGGCATATAAAGGCATATAAGTAGCAACGTTAATCTCAGTGTGTGGGATTACAAAGTGAGCATACCCAGATTGAGAAACCACTCCCTAGGCTATCGAGTAAGTTCATCCCTATGAATATTTGCTAATGCATGGTAGAAAGTGCAAAGCTATCCTCCTAGTCTGGAGGAGAATAACTGAAAGAAACATATAAGGCCAAAAAACAAGTAATAAAGGGATAAAACTAAACCATAGGATTCCAAGACTATAACCAAGAGTAATTATGTAAGTTGGGAGTGAAGAATCAAGTGGGGGTTCGAACAGATTGTTATTAACAATTGTGATGTCATGGAGAGTCTAAAATATAAAATATCCATATTAGACCATATGGTAAGCTTGCAAAAAAGAGAGGCTTTAGCAAGCTAAGGAATAGAGTTCCTTGAAAGTTCCCAAAAACAATGCTAAGTAAATAAGTATCTAGAAAACCAAGTGTAAATGGTTTATAGAGCACGTAAAATTAGAGTGGCACAACAGAAGTCATGCCAGACATCCTGGGTGATGCCGTCTGTAAATGCATATACGGAGGTTGGGTTTGAGTCCCAACCTTCTAGTGTTTGGGTTCGAGTCCCAACTCACTAGGGCATGATGATGGGTTGGAATATGAGGACACTCATTTTTTGGTGGTCATAGACTCTCAGTAAGGAGACTGGCTTGGGTACACCACCAAGCAAGGATGCCCCAAAGTCATGATACACAGTTAAATTATTTAGTGTGAAAACTTAGCATATCTAACTTAAACACTTTGGTGCAAATGGCACCAAAGACGTGGTGAATGAGATAGGGACACTTAGTCTTAGTTGCTATGGACCCTTGGTTGGAAGGGCTAGCTTGGGTGCACTGCCAAGTGTGAGGGATGCCCCCAAGGTCATGGCTAACAACTTAAAGGTCTGGAAAATCTAATACTTATTGGCAAATTTGTTAAAGTGTCAAGGTTAAATCTTATGGCTAAAACAAAGACAAAGTCCTTATGAGGTTAAGGAATAAGGTTCCTAATTTAAAGTGTTGATTTGAAATATTGATGATGGTGTGGCTTGGTCAAGGTGACTAAGTGGGAAGAACACCTAAGGGAAATAAGCTGTGTCAAGGAGATGACATAGTGAGTCTAAAGAAAATAGTTTTTATAGAGAGTTACAAAGTTGAGCCATGGATAGAGCCCATGGCAAAAAATGTTAAAACGACATACTAAGGGTGAACACCTTCTAAATTTGGCAAAACAAAATCTTTACTATGGAACTAATAGGATATCTCGAGAATGGATGTAGCGATCATATGTTGTTGAGTGCAACAATTAAAGGATAGGAGCAAAAGACTAGTTTTTGTAGTTTTGCATCTTAACTAAGGATAATGATGTCTAACTTAGTTATTTGAAGTTAAGATATTAATACCCATACTATAGCTTTGTCTATCAGGAGGTTATGTATTAATATAAATACATTTCATAGTCTTCACTTTAGTTACAACTAAGTGTTGGTCATGCATAGGTAACTTCTTCAAGGCATGCTCAAAATTGTTAGCTAAACACATTAGTGAGCTTATTGCGGTTAAGTTGGATTCGAGTGGTCATTTAATTCATGTTTATCTATGAACCTTTATCTCATACCTAAGGTATTATGTTCATATTGGACAAGTATATAACTCAATAACATGAGTTTAGTGTTTGAGTTTTATAAAAGTAAGTTGAAAGAATGATTGTTGGTTGCATTGCAATTAGTGATTGTTGGTAGACTTTATTAAGGATTGTTGACACTTGTTTTGCTCAATGAAGATTTATTAGTGATGGGTTTGCTTTACTAGATAGTGTTGTGAAGGATTATGCCATTAAACTTATATAGCTTTTCCATGTTGGCATGTTAGCATGTTAACTTTACCTCTGTCGATATCATTTGATTGTGTTTAATCGATAATGTTGGATTTTATTGAGTCTTGGATGTGGTGATCCACTACTTGATGATGTGTTATTTGTAACTAAGTATTGTTGAAGAATTGGTTTCAGATACTAAGTATAATATCTTCGACTTTGGTTAGCTTAGTTGTTAAAGAGCTTTGAGTGGTGATTCACTCTTTCTTTGTATTATCTTTATTCTAATATTGATGGCATTGAAATGATGCCCTGTCATTGACATTATTGACATTACAATTCAAGTGAAATGAAATGTCTCTCCATAGGATTAATATTGAATTTCATTAGTCTCAATGCAAATAGTGTTAATGATTTGGCTATAACTTTACGTTGTTAGCATTCATGCTAATTAGTAATTTTTTTGACATTCAAACAAATTGAGTGGCAAGTTAAATTAATTATGTTCTAGACAAGATTGTTTAATAGGGGTTAAGCTTTAGTTTTTCCTTGAAAAGTGATTTAGTCATAAACTATACTAACTTTATGAGAGAAAGAGTTAGTGATTGATATTGAAGATGTTATTTGTTGTTGGATTTGAATTTGGAATATATTGATCATTGATGATTACTTGTTATGAAGTGAGTTATGTTTTATTATAAATGGATTTATGGAGGATTGATTTATTAATCATTTGTTGAGCATAATTTTATTGTGTTTAGCTTTTGGATTGATGCAGAAAGCTTATGAATATGTTGAGGGGGATATTATAGATTGTACCATGATTTTTTTTCTAGCATTGAAGTTAGTTCTTAAAGAGGGGGGGCAGGGGGAGGGGGGCTAGGGGGTTCCAAATGCATGGTTGACCAACTTAAAACATAATTTAGCTCTTACTTGCATGCCTATCCTTATTCTACATTCAATTTGGGTTTAAACCTAAGTTCCATATCATGTTAACTGGTGGAGTACCCATATCCTCGTGTTAGGCCACCAATATGCTAAAATAACATTAAACTTTATTTGGCTCTATTTTGCATATTGATCCTAGCATTGAGATGCTGGATGCTCTCGTATTGTTCCAAGTCACTCCGTGCTCCTATCCTTCCGCTCCTTGGGCTATACAGTTAAAAGTTGCTCTGTGCTTCAATACTTTTGCTTTTTATCTCCATGCTTAGGAATTTGGCTCCGTTTCTTTGTTTAGTGGCTTAATGCCTTGAAACTTGGGTTTTGCTCTATTGTCTTTGGACATATTGCATATGGAAGGTTTAAGTTCCACTTTGTGATTATTCTATGGTGAATCACTATAGGATAAAAGGTGAAAACTACATGCGCTACAATTAGAGCTAGGAATATCAACTCTCATTTAAACAAGTATATAAGATCCTTGAATTCTTGCTCAAAGACCACAAGGTAACATCATTATGCTCCTTAATCAAGGTGTCTTACATTGGTCTAGATCACTTGGTCTAAAATGAATGGCTACGAGCCTTTGGAAATGCTAGTGGAGGAACAAACACTATTTTTAGCAGAGGTCTATAATGTAAAGGCTTAAAGCACTCGTTGTCTCCCAGGGGGGTTATAGAGGGTTCCAAAAATATAAAAGTATGGTAAGAGAATGAGGTTGAAGATTCAGTTTTGAAGGAATGTTCTTATTATGCTTTTGAACTGTATTAGGGTTGAGGTTAGGGGTTATTAATCTAGAGCATGGACTTGAGAATTTGAAGGAAATCTTTAAGGAAGTGCTCAAAAGTAATTCCCATTCCCATAAAGGAAACCAGCAGTGGTGAGTCTGTCTTAGGTGGAGTGGTTCCCCACTTGATAAACATTTATGTACATTCCTTATGTCCCAATGGGACTAATACAAAAATTAAGTGTTCCACCCTTTCACCAAGTTACTTTATATGATACTCTCATGTCTCAACTGGAATTAGTTCTGAAGTAGAAGCTATTGTGGTCTTCTTTTATGGAGCATGTCAATGTCCAGATCCCCTCCCCTCCCCGAACAAAAAACAGTGTCAAAAGGATGCCACTACTAGTAGATCTTATTGTCAATCACTTTGCCAAAATATAGGAGTTATCTATTCCTCCACTCTTTTAGTTGACTAAGTTTTATCCACTCTTTCAGGATGGTGTAGTGGAAGTGCACTGTTGCAAGAGTAAGTCTCTAATAGTGGCACATCTGGCTTAGATGGAGTGATGTTTCATTTGAGTATCATGAGGCTTATTAGTCATACCATGGTGTTTACCCCCAAGGAGTTGTCTATTACAGATGTTGATAACCATGGCCTAGAGCTGAAAGTGGTTAGCAAAAGGCACTAAGCCAGGTTGAATCAAACTAGAGCCTTGTAAATGCCATCTTGTGTGCTTTGTAAGTGCAGAACACACATGCAGCACTTCCAATGTCTCTGCCAATGGATGAAGAATATCTAGAGAAGAGTCATTGTGAGGAGTATCTATGAGGAGGCCCAAAAGAGTTCTGTTAGTAAATATGAGAACAAAGGAAGCTGGATATCTGCTAAAGTTGACCAAAGAACACCTCACATGAAAACTTCACTACTGTGCCAAATGCCAAGAAGATGAGCATGTTGACTCACAAGCACTAAAAGATGAAATATAGATGTCACTTGAAAACACACATATAAATGTGTCAAACTAACACAACAAATAAAAAAAACCAATATGCAAGCTAAAAACCTAAGTATGTAGGTTTTTATATATAAACACTGGTTAATTATAAGTTTAAAGTTATTAGTAGTTTATATGATATATGTGATCAATGAGATCTTTTCAAAAGCTAAGATTAAATCTTAAATAGCAAAGTAATTTTTACAGTTACTAAGCTAGGTATTTTTAATTTATGGCTTGTGGCTGTTGGATTGCAGCCCAATGAGGGTTATTGGTCCAAGGAAAATTTTGATCTGGCCAATGGAAGAGTGGCATAGCTTGGTTGCTAATTGGCTGAGTGAGGTAAGACAAGAATAATGCATCAAGTTTATGGTTATTTCTTTTCCTATTGATATTAATTTGCCCAGCTTGCTTTCCCGTAATTTGTAGGCATTCTGGGACAATCACTACTCAATATATAGGAAATTGTTCATTGAGGATGGAGACAATTGCATTACAAGTGACGCTTTTTGAAATATATCACATTTGTAGTATCAAACCTTAGAAATAGATGAAGTTAATTTTTAATCAACTAGAACCAAGAACAAGGCACCACCTTTTCTTAGCTATGGAAAGTTCTAAGTTAATAAGTATATTCAAACTTCCTGGTATCCCAATATTACTCAAATTTAAAGATGTTTATTTCAAAACCTTTAACAAAATGTAAAAGACTTTCATTTATATCATTTCCCTTTATATCTCAGAATCTAATTTCTTTGATTGCTTCCTGAATTTTAGGGTTCCCTAAAATTTTGGTGTGAAGAGACTTCTGTGTGTGTGGTTGTGTAGTGAAGTGGGCCAATAAGAGTGAGTTTCCTAGACAAAGTAACTCAATTGTGGCAGTGCTATGTTGGATTTGACATAAAATGATAAGGTGAGGGCTTCCTGGAAAACAAAGAAGTTGAAATGATGATGATATTAACTCTATTTCGGAGTTTAGAGTGATAGATAAAACTACAAATTGTGTTGCACCCACATTTTATATTTTCAAACTGTAAGCACAACTCAATAGCTCTCAAGGTAAAAATAATCTAAGTCACAGACATTAACAGCTAACTTCCTAGAGATAGTGGTAAGCACCATAACTCACACACCATGGCCAACTCAGATGGGGAGAAAATAGTCCAACACCTGAACTTGCCAAAATTCTCTATTTTACATATATTCCTTTCGTACATCACGTCTCTGCACCATTAGGGTTTTTGGATAGAGTATTTTTGGATTGGGATGGGCGGTGGCAAGCGCCAGAGGGTTGTGGATGTCCGTCGTCAGGATGCGGAGAGGATCCATGGGCTGCTCATGGGTTTCTCCGCCCTGCTCACTGAAGCCGATCTTCAGGACCCGACCAAGGTTATGGAAGTCTACCATTTCTCGCAGCGGACGACGTTTCATTACATGGGCAGGCCTCTCACCAAGGAGCTCATCAATTTCATAGTCCCAGAATCGAAGATAGTCTTGCCTCCAGGAAAGGGCGGTCGCAAGCAGCTTCGTCCTTACGATATTGACGGTTTCAGGTACATAACGGGCATCTCGGGCGCTGGCAAGACTTGCAGCGTCGCAGCGTCTGTCCTCTACCTCTATGGCAAGTTTGCGCGCGACAGGATCGGCTCCTCGTCTCGGCCGCGTCGGATTATGCTGGTCGAGGGATCTAAAATGTCTTTTGCCCCGGAGAATACACTCTGGGATGGGCTGTTTCGGGCTTTTGTGGACGACAACGCTGCCTTGCAGGAGCTAGAAGCAATAAAGGCGGGCCAAGAATCGATCTGGGACGTCCAATATTTCTTCATGAAGAGGACAAACGTGGACATGACCATTGTCGTTGATGACGGCCACAGGTTGGCGAGAGATAGTCCGGGGCTACAATTGCTCTGCACCCTTCTCAAATATTGTGTTGTCGTCTTTTGCACTTCAATTTCAAGTGTATGGACGCAAGTCCTTCGTCATCCCAAGGCCTCGCAGTACAAGCTGGTTGTTGGAGGACTGAATGTAAGTTCTTAGGCGTCTTGTCTTCACATTCTGAGATGTGTGTGCCTTGTAGGACAAAGAACTGGCATCCTACCTCAAGGTCTTTGAGCTCGAGCGCGTCGATCTGTCTAAAACAGGTCGAGTTCCAAGGCTGCTGGATCAATTCGACCAAAACCTGGAAGCGTTTCAGCAGTGCATCTCATCGTTGCAGGCAGACATACGTACGTTCATCCAGAGCCACCTGGGAGGGAACGTTCGAGAGCAGTTGCAGAAAGAGTTGATGGGCACAGAAACAGTTTTAAGGCTTCCTCTGCTGCTGGAGACCAGGTGTTTCTACATGGGCAAAGATGGAACGCTTGAGGCTCTCACCCCTCATCTTCATTCCTATGCGCTTAGCACCTTAGCCGGACTCATGCGCGAGGATGAACTCGGTGAGCAGTGGAAGCAGGTCAGCTTCTGGGTTCAAGCCGTTGCTAAGGACAACAACATGGCTCGCATTGGCTGGAATGCAGAAATGGCGGGAATCCTCAGCACAAAGTTTACGACTCAAGGCTTTTATTACGCACATGGCAAAAGAGCACACATAACAGTGAAGCACGTCATTAACTTCCATGGACCAATGTCCAGAAAGCTTCTCTCGGTAATGCACCCCCTTGAAGGAACAGCGCACGTCCCATACGACTTTAACCACACTGGCCTCAATGCCTACTTGGAAGACAAAAATTTTGTCATGGGTCTCCAATTTTCTGTCACTAAGAATGCCATCACTCATCACAAGAAGATGGTGAAGAAGGCTGAGGAACTGTTTCTTGGTGACAAGCGGATCAAGGTGCTTGTGTGGGTGATTCACACGGACAGGTGGGTCTCGTACCGAGCTACATCCAAAGTCCATCTAGGCCTTGAGTATTATGTCGTTGTGATGCCTTTCAGCTTCTTCAATGTACAGCTTTCGAGCATTGATGCGAGGCTAGACGAGCTCAGGAAAAACACAGCCAGAATGGTATGCTATTTTTTCTTGTTCCTTTTCCTCTTTAATGGAACTCTTGCTTGTATAGGATTTGCAAAGCTGCTCCGATTGCTGGGAAGATAGAGGGGATGCTCCCTGGGTGCAGTGTGATGTTTGTGACCTATGGTACCACCAGCCTTGTGTCCACTACAATCCAGCACTGGTGGTGGATCCAGAACAGGGGGCAGATCTAGTCGAAGAAGCAGGGGAAGAACGTAGAAATGAAGTGAACTGTGTCACTCAGGTACCATTCATGTGCCCCACTTGTGCGCAGTATTTCAAATCGTAAGATGCCTATGTGCTTAGCTCAAACAATTGTCAGCAACCACAACTGTCAATTGCGTCAGTCAGTGAACTGTGTTACAAGTATCTGTCTAGTAACATATTCTTCAAGTTTGTAGATATTGTGCATTCTATTTATTTTTTAAAGCTATATGTAACTTAATAAAGGCTGTAAGGTCTTGTATGAATGCTATTAGTGTCTTGCACTCCTGTATATAAGGTAGGGGTTTTCATGTTAATCAAAATGTATATTTGTATAATTCATACACCCACTTTGGTGGAGGTGAAAGGCAGATTTAATTGTCTATTGTGTATGTATTTTAGATTGAGATTTTATATTATTTAAATCCATCTTATTTTTATAGCTTTTTCTATTTCTTCACTTTAACTTTTTTTCTTTTCTCTCATTCATCTTCATGGCAAAATAACATACTCCTTTATAAAAGCTTTAATTTTAGAGTAAAAATGGATGCAATTATTTGATGCTATATAACTATATTAGACTATGTTGATGGCAGCATTTAGAGTGTTTTGTGTAGCCCCTTCTACCTTTACTATCAATTTTTACGTCCGATTGGATTTCTTTTATGGGAATCTTGGGAATGATATATACCATTAATTTGATCACTTTACGATAATTGCCATCTATCATTCTTGGGATGGTGTTTGACATTTTTCACATGTTTTCAAGAGATAGCATTATAATAGTACAAAGGTTTGAGCACAGTTACTTGTATGGATTGAAGCCTTCTTTTGTCTTGAAGTAAGCATTTGGACATGCTAATAATTGTGGTGATGCCTTTTAGCAATTGCATTGTCTTTATTAAAGGTCATCTATGTTAGTTATAGCATTTGCTTCTAGAGCATCTTGCTTTATGTGGAGTCAAATGTGTCAACGCAAATTAAGTTAGGAATATTGTGGTCAACACTTCATCAAAATCTTATTATAAGCAACCAAAGCGAACGATTTGAGAAATAATTTATAAAGGTTAAAATATAGAGGTATGAATAAAACTCCTTTTATAATTGATTAAGAGTATTAAAATACTTAGGGTTAAGTGTCCTTGGGTTTAAATAATAATTTCCAAGAAATAAGACTCTTTTCTGTCTAGTGATGTGGGATTATTGCCAAGTGTAACCTTATAGCATAATATAATCCCTAAAAATCACTATTTCATACTTCACATACTGATGTGTCAGGACTGTCACCCCAAGTGGACAAGGTGGCACTAGCTATGGCCTCAAAGTCAGTTAAAAATCTTGTTTTCTCTATGTGATCTTTATGTTCTTGTTGAGGGACAACACCCATAACAAAAGGTTTTCTATCTTCAACATCTAGCTTCCCAAAGATCCAACGCATAATGGGACAGATATCACGTGAAGTGGTGTCTAAGTACGTTAAGTTTGTGTAAAATGGAATATGCTTTTCTAAGGGTAAAGGATATTCGGTATCCTAGGGGTTAGGGTTTTCCGATTCTCATGGCGAATGCGACGCCCTCGGAGCTGAAGAAGGTCCGATTGGAGGCGCTAGATCGGCGGCAAAGTTTTGGATCGTCTCCTTTCACCCCTCATTTTCCATCGATCGCAAAAAATGGGATTGCAGCGTCGCCGAAGACTCCGGCGTCTCAATCGCAGGCTTCGGGAAGGCGATTATCTGCGCCATATAGCTCGCGTAAGTCAATCTTTTCTATCTTTCTTGCTCTGCGGTGTTTACTTACGTGAATTTCGATTGCAGTAGACGATCCGATGTATATCCCACTGCCGGAGTCCTTTTTCCATGGAGAAGTAGCTTCTAACTTGAAGGTAGACTGCAATGTGCCTTTTCTTCCGATGGCTCGTAACGTTTTTTTTGTTCGCCTCAGCTCGCAAATTCGGATGGGAAGCACGTAGTGGCTCATCTCTTAGAGAATTTATGGGGTAAAAGTTCCAAGGCTTCGAAAGAATTCGAGAACAAGCAAAACCAGATGGTGCAGCTTGACAATCCTACAACGCGGAAGATGCAGAGTGACAAAGCTCGTGCAAGAGCTCAGCTCCGCAGCAAGCGTTCCATGCAGCGATGGTCTCTCAGGAAACACCGAAGGATGGGATCATATGTCTTGAGCTCCAAGTATTTAAAGTAAGGTTGGCTATAAGTTTTTTTTCTTTTCGCTGGTTGTTCTGATCAACTTGGCACAGGCATGAACTTTACGCACCTCTTCATGAAATGTGGAAAGAATACATGGAGGACTTGATTAAGGGCTGCAGGTATGCATGCGTTATTCTTCTTGCGCGGTACTAAGTATCCTTTTTTCCTTCAGCCAGCGTATGATGCAATCAAGGATTTTAACGGCGGAATTACATGGAGCTCCAATGGAA
>NW_003314266.1:2622413-2626909 GCF_000143415.4 Selaginella moellendorffii | reverse complement strand
GTAGAAAGTTTTCTTGCTTTTTTCTCTATGGAGCCATTTATCTATTTGCTGCAGTTTTGGCTTCGAAAAGCTGTAGCTTTTCCGGTTCCAAGGGACTTATGATAAGAGAAACCGAGAACACTTTCAGCATTATCACTTTGGATAACAAGCTCAAAGGTTTGGTTTCCTTTTCGGAGCGTCCTCACTTTTGTTTTTGGTTTTGTCAGTGGTTCCGAAAAGAGGTTCTATATTTGTGTTGCGCTTTGATGCGATGAAAATCACGCTCTTTGGGAACAATCTGTCAGCCCGATCAGGGCAATCAATCGAGTGCAGTGCCAAGAAGAATATAACCGTTGAGCTCTAGTCCTGTACAGCTTGATCTTGATCTAAGGAATTTAGTGCTAAGAAGCTCCAAGCCTTGGAGTGAGAGATTGTTGCCAAAGAGCATGATGTCATTGTGTGAGAAGTTACAAAGGATTTCACCATTTTAGTAAAGTCTACTACTGTAAGGAACAATTGCCAAACTTTACCGCTGGATCTGGGTGCTGGACACTTCGAAGTTTCAAATGAATATTCCATTTTAATCTAGGGGTGCCATTGAAGAGTTTGCAGCTTGTTTTAGGGCCAAAGTACAAGCTGAAAACAATAGTAAAAAATTTAGATATTGTTAAGCATTTTGAGTTGATTGTGATTTGATGAGAGAGGAAACAATACATAATTTGATGTAAAAGACAAAGTTGTTCATGAAGACTCCTTACTCCTCTTCCTTCACAAAGTCAAAACATTTATGCATATGGGAAACAAAAAAGCATCAATGAATTAGATTTAAAGTAGAAGTAAAAGATGAACCAAATGTGGCTGTAAAAAATTATAATTGTTGAAATACATTGAAGTATAGATCCTATTAAAAGGTTTGGAGAGGAAAGGAGAAAACTATCATCATATAACATATTTGAAGTTCTTTCATGGAAATTTATTTGTCATAAGCAATTTAAATATCAAGGCTGATGAAAATTTTACTTTTAAAAGGTTATTTCTCTTATATAGTGTTTGTTTCATCAGTTTTGTGTATGATAGTCCTTTAATAAGTCTTAGATGGGATACATTTAAGTTGAGATATCTTAGATGTATAATTATAGCAACTTAGATAAATGGTTAGAGCAATTGGTATAAATGTTGAAGGCTTATTATTCCTTTTAGCATTTAGCATGACTGATGCTAGAAGCAATAATAGTTGAATTTGGCTCGTTAAGTATTTGATAATATTGACTAGAACATAGAATTCAAATGGTACACTTTACACTTTTTTAATTGGAAAAAAATGAGACATTGTACTAAGAATTTTTGCAAAGTCTTTAAAAATCTTGAATTTGTTCATTTTCTTTAGAAAGTATAATATGCTCTCATACCTTAAAACTTTGATACTACTATAGCAAAAACTCATGGTAAAAATCTAGATATGTCCATATTTTAAATATAGTAAAATTCAAAGGTATAACAATATAGTCTTGAAAATATATTTCATAAAATTCTTTTTTGCATTATCCATTACCTTTGGTTGTGTTTCATATACTTTATCATATTTAAATTAGCACAAAAAAAACCAAGTAGTTATTTTGCATTGAATGTGCTAAAGTATTGCAAGGATAGGTATATCTCAAACTTTATGCAACCACACACTTAAAAACTTAAAGATATTACTTGTTAAATATCTAACATTTACCCTTCAGAAAATGTAATCACCTAATACTTTAGCTCTGCAATATTTAGCAATCAAGAAACAATATATTAGTTTTGTTCATGCTTTGCATAGTAAGAAATTATATCACCTTGCATTTTATAAAAGAAGAAGAGTATGTAAACTTATATAGATATTTATTATTTATTTTGTATTGTATAATATATGTAAGTGTGCTTGATCCCAATTTTCATTGAGCATTACGAAATGGAGGGTATATTGTTACCAAAGACTTGTAGATATATGGGACTGAGACATAAAAAAAAAACACACACACACATTTGCATTGATGATCTTAAGAAAAGAAAAAAAGAATTTTGTTGTGGATGTATGGTTATAACATATATACATTACACCAGTTAAAAATTCATATATTTTTTATTGATTTTTAGCTATAAATATAATATAAAGGGTATTTAGGATTTTATTCAAAATCTAACATATTGCAATTTTAAAATTTCCTTTATAAATATAAAAAACTTTGACCTACAGTCATGAAGTTTTATACCTCTTGAAATAAACTTTATTTGAACTTTTAAGAAAAATATTCATGGCTCATATTTTACTCTCTTCCTACTATTGGATAAGCACATTTCTAATGCTACAAGGAGTGGATATTGCATTAAAGAATCACTTGGCATTACATTGGAGAATATATGGTATAATTTCAATATTTAATGGAGGAGATAATAAATGCTCTAGGAATGTTGTGGTGGAATAATCCAATAAAAGAATGAAAAAAGAATTAAGGTTAAATTTAACATCTAAATGTAAGCAACTAAAAAGAATGACTCAAAAGACGATTCATAAGAGTTCAAATATAAAAGAAAAGGGCTCATGAAAACGAAGGCACCCCTTTTTCCAATTAGTTAAAGGTTTTGGGATATTTGAGGTTAAGTGTCTTTGAGTTTGAATATTACTGAACTGAGTGATCTCTCAGGAAGTTGAAATTCAAAAACTTACATTTGGCATTAGAAAGGTTTCAGGTCCAACTCTATTGGTTGGCTAGGGGAATCATACCACATGTTAATTAACATTTAATAGGTTCAATTTGCTCTCGGTTGGGTTCGACCCTAAGGGTAGGGTGTCAAAAGAGCGGGGCTTTCGGGAGAGCTACAACTCTTAGTTTCCATTTACAAAGGTTTGAATTTGCAAAGAAGTATAGTGAATTGTAAACAACTAAAAAGAACGACTCGAGAAAAAATATATTTGAGATACTTGGGGTTAAGTGTTCTTAAGTTTGAATAGTATTGGGCTAAATGACTTCCTAAGAAGTTAAAATTCAAGAGATTACACTGAACTTCATTTCTCAATCACTTTTGTGCGAGTGTATGATATAAATATAACTTCATACTATTTAACTATTCCTTTCGAACATTCTCTTTTTATTACCATTATGGCAAGATATTGTTACTATTGATTCCTTTTGTTAAACCCCTCTTATTGAAATGTTAGAGGCATATTTGGTCAAATAAGGATAAGAAAGAAATTTTTAAGTGTCTATTTAGTTAAACATACTTGGTTTGGTTTATTAATTCTCTTTATTTTTGTTTTGCATCTTAGCAAGAACCTTCACTTATTAAGCACTAATCTTTTAATATCACTACATGATAGTTTTATGTTTGCTACATATCCTTTACTCTTTGATTTCTACTCTAGCTTGATTGTTAGTTCTCTTTTGCTCTATTTTGCATTGACTTGACAAAAACATTCATATATTGAGCATTAATCCTTTAATATCATTACATAATAGTTTACTATATCTACAAGACACCCTTTACTCCTCCTTAGGAGATCACTAATGAGGCAAAAGACCATGTTGATAGGACATGCATCTTCAGTAAGAATTTTTCTTGGTTAAAAATTTTTCTATTAAAATTATCAATGATTTTTCTAGTCAATGAAATAGTTGATAATAAGCTACCTTTAAGCAACTTGTGACCAAATTTAAGATTTATGTTGCAAGGTTTGTCCATACTTAGTGTCAATACATTAGAAACCAACTTGTTTACATTGGTTGCAAAAAAAGTCATAGCTTTTTTAACTCCTAAAGTCATTTCAGCAAAGACCTTTATAGTTCACTTCATTGCTATCTCAAAGGTTAAGGTATTTGATGGGCTCCTAGATGTGAAAGTCATCACCTTAATGCATGTTTTGTGGTTTTCCAAATTCAAGATCTCATTTGAAAGGTTTAAGTTTTAATAGTCCCTATCTTCTAGTATAAAAATATAAATTATTTAATCTATTCCCTCATCCTCTTTAAGAAGCTTTCATGTTTTATAGACTTTTTAAAAACAATGCATAAGCTAATGTTTTTGGTTTAAAAAGGAAATTCAGCTCAAAAAATATATGTTAAACTTACAAAAGAATGTGCTTTTCATCATAGTCATAAATCCAATCTTTTACTGGACTCTAGCATATGCAGCACCAAATAATTCCACCGAAAAAAAGTGAGGATCACAGTAGACCATAATCCACCATATAGTTGCAAACCATAACAAAAAATGAACCAAGAAAAAAACATCTATTTGCAAGCACAAGAGCCACCTATGCTAGATGATCTGGATCTAAAATATAAAAATTGTACTGTTATTTTTTCTTAACCATTAAAGGAGAGGTTAAAATGAATTTTAAAATTCTTTAATTCTTATGTATTTTTGGAAGCACATACAAAAGTACATAAAATGTATAAAGTTTTGGAAGAATAGGTCATATATTTTGGAAGGACATAATTTAAAATTTAATACCATAAATTTCTATGTAATATCATAGATCTTAT
>NW_003314266.1:2614414-2617398 GCF_000143415.4 Selaginella moellendorffii | reverse complement strand
TTTTCTAAAAGATATCTTGTATATTGGTAAAAAATGTTTAGAAAAACATTATTTTTAGCTATGGTCTTAATATCTCTTCCCCAAATTCTTTTTGCAATAACAATCAACAGAGAAGGAAATCACCGTATTTTAGAAGTAACAAAAGTTTTAATTTTAAGAACTATAAGAGCTGCAATAGAATCAATTAATACTTTATCTCCATATATTCCTGGAAATTCAATTATCTTTGTGCATCATGAAATTAAAATTGTGTTAACCCCTTTGCGTACTTTTGTTACACCACCATATTATGAATCACTTTGTAGTATATTCCCTCAATATTCAAATCCCTATTATGGTTCTTATCCAAAAAAAATATTTGAATATATATACACTAGATATATAGAAAATGATTATGGTATTTTAAATTTTCCAATTTCTGAATACATATTTGAAAGCTTTAGTATTTTATATAAGATTGAAGAAAGTGAAGATTCTATATATTTAGAAAATGCATTTATATTTATAAATACAGCTAAAACTGATTGTACGTGGAGACAAACTTGTATTAGAAGTATAGATAACTTTTCATCATTTTCTAACTTATATGCTGGACAAATTCTTATATCACCAAATAGACAATACTCATTATATATGCAATTGAATTGTGTGCTTTTACTTTTTAAAGGAAAAACTATTATTTGGAAAACTAAAACAGATGATAAAGGAAAAGGCTGTTTTTTAAGATTACAAACAGATGGAAACCTTGTAATATATGATAATAAAAATATTGTGATGTGGTCAATTAACATATATTGGAAAAATAAATGGAAAATAATGGCACTTTGTGTAATCAATGATGGTTACATAATCCTTTGTGATAATGTTACAAAAAGATGTATATGGAATGCACCATAATCTTTTGCATACTATTAAGTTTAAAGATTTATAAGTTAGATTTAATTTATTATTATATATTTAGTCATAATTATAAATAAATCTTACTTTTTAATAAGCTAAAATATATCTATAATGTAAAATGCTAAGAAAGCATCTGACAGCCATATAAAATGCTAAGGAGATATCTTCTGCCCTCCATAGCGGATTTGAGAAGATTATTCACTCATAATTGCTAATTGCAAACTCTTTGCCATCAAATCAATCCTAATCCAACGACTAATGGGAGATAAGCACAACTTAAGTTGTGATTGGTTGGTGAAATTGTGATAGATCATGTGCTAGGGTTTAATTGTTGCCTATGAGAAATTGTCACAATTCTTAAGAACAGGGCTGCTAGGTATGTTGTCTCTGGCAGCCAAGCCTCTCAATCACTGCACACTAGCAAAAATGTCACAATTCTCAAGACATGGCTAGACTAATCGCTAAGTGTGTTGTCTCTAGCAATATGCCTCTTGATCACCAAGTGGGTTGTATAAGCCTTGCATGGAGGCAGCCCCAAGCTCTAACAATGGCTATGGCTAGTGGGCATTGCAATTCACTGTTTGTGGTGAATTCAATACTTAGATTGTTACTTATACTTGCACTTATGTCTTTCAATATAGGTGTGGGCTTTGGATCAAATTGACAATGGCAGCACATTCAAGAGGCCAAGATCCAAGCGCACAATGGAGAAATTGAGAGCAAGTGTGGGATTTTTCAATGGAGAGGATTGTTTGGGTGAGAAATGGGGCAAGTCACTCTATTTGGAAGGTGAATTCATGATGTACCTTGAGTAATTGTGAGCTTTCCTAGAGAATTATGATCCTGCTCTCCTTATATCAAAGCTACAGGTCATTAATGTGTGAGAACTGAAGTAGGCACATCCCACAAATTTATGTTTTTGCCCCAACATAGCTGTTTGGGCAAAGCTTTAGACTAAAAGTAGGGCGAGACAGGGTTTATGGGGTGGTAATTCATATTCAAGCTTTTCACTAGAGCCTAAAAGATTGTTATGAATAGAGGTGGATTGGGGCCTATAAAGATCCCTAAATAAAATGTCATAACTTCAAAACCCTAAACTCAGAAAGGTAGTAATAAGAAAAATATTATTATCTTATATTTATAGTCTAATAATACTAGTATTAGTTTGGCTTATTGAAGAAAAGTTTTAAGTGAAGAATTGTTTCTAGTGCTAGGGTTTGAAAGACACTCAAGTTGGAATGTAAGCAACCAAAAAGAATTACTTAAGAGATAATTCATTGAGTTTAAATATAGAGAGAAAGGGCTTATGAATAAAAGTGCATATTATTTTTCAATCAGTTAAGGGTTTTGGGATATTTAAAGTTAAATGTCCTTAGTAGTAGGCTAAGTGACTTCCCGGAAAGTCTAAATTCAAAAAATTACATTTGATATTTAAGGGGTTTTAAATACAACTTCAAAAAATTACATTTGATATCTAAGGGGTTTTAAGTACAATTGTGTTAGTTAGCTAGGAAATCATACCACATGCAAATCCAGTTTGGCAAGAAAGTATGATAGATTGTAAACAACCAAAGAAAATAATTTGAAAGATGGTCAATTAAATTCAAATATAGAGAGAAAAGACTTCGTCGGCCGGATCAACCCACTAAGCTCAAAAGGACAACAATACATCATCGTGGCGACAGACTATTTCACAAAATGGGTTGAGGCCACCCCTCTGTGACAAACAGATCAACAGTCTACAGCAAAGTTTGTCTACGAGTACATTATTTGCCAATTTGGAGTTCTTGCCATTTTGATTTCCAGCTCGTGAATAAAAAATGCAACCTTTTTTCCAATTGGTTAAGGGTTTTAGGATATTTGGGGTTAAACTTTTAAATAGTACTAAGTTAAATAACCTCTCAAAAAATCCAAATTCAAGAATTTACATAGAACTGTGCATTGTTAATTGCTGAATGCTAAAATATTGCCCATGTTTTCTCTTCATTACTCTTTATTTTAGTTAAAGTACAAATCTCAAGCAATCTACAAAAGCTCTTCACAGTCTTGGGCCACATTGTGAGCTTACATGGAGCTATGTATTA
>NW_003314266.1:2571783-2614314 GCF_000143415.4 Selaginella moellendorffii | reverse complement strand
AGACAATTCTAGCTTTAAACCAGTATTGAAGAGTTATGTGTGCTCAAGCTTAAATCACTTGCTAATGTCCTGTTTTTTTGCTCTTTTTTTTGTAGGTTTACAATGACATTCTAGAGAGTCAAAGCACGTGGTGCCAATATATATAGACTTGTTACTAATAGTCTTGCCTTTGTTGCAATAAAGCTTGATCAACTGTAAAAACGTTTTTTTTATGCTGAAATATCAACTGACTGAATCCCAGTCGATCTGCCGCTACAGCCGTGTCGCGTATCCAAATTCTGGGTATGAGCATTCAGTGATCATCCGCTGCTTCCAAGCTGCCAACCTTGGTTCGCTTTCTAAGGTTTGAGCGGCAAGCCTGTCGCAGATGTAGGTCCTAATCATCAATTCAAAACACATCTGTGCATGTACCTTATTTCAGGCCGGATTGAGCAGCCAGCTATGGCGAGCGCCTTGGGGTGTCACAGAGTTTCCATGCTGGCCACGCAGCCGCGGATATTTCACAGATCGGCAGCCAAAAGATTGGCTGCCAGCGGTCTCTGGAGCCAGCGGCGGATTTCCGTGAGGCCGGCGCGATCGGTCATCACGAGAATGGGCTCATATCGATCGATCCAGCTGCTGCTGCCGCCGCGGCTCAAATTGTGAAGCATTACGATCGAAGCAGGAGGAACGCATCAAAAGGGTAAGAACTCTTTCGATATTTAGGAACTCTAGTTTTCATTGGTAGTTTTGTTTATCTCTCTTTTGGAATTTTTTTCAGGCAATTTTTTATTGCAAATTCCTCACACTGTTCGGAGTGATTGGTTCTTTAGCAGGCTCATTGCTGTGTTTTGTCAAGGTAAATCATATCTTACTCTTCCATTGACAATTCTTCTTAGTTTTGGTTCCTATGCTCAAAACTTTTGCTTGGTTTTCCTTTGTGACAGTGTTCTTTGTTCGTGTTGAGGTCGTTTATAGAGTATTTCAATGCAATCTGGCAAGGAGTTGACAACGAAGTTATACTTTTGCTGGTGGAAGCTGTAGGTACGATGGAGATCTAAAATCTCGATTGAGATCAAACAGTGATCAACTGAATTTGATCTTTGCAGACATGGACTGTGATGGGCTTGTACGAGTTGTTTGTGAGCACGCTCGACATTCCAGAAGAGAACCTCCCGGCTGGAGTCCCCAGAACTACTGTTTGCGGCTCCAACTTGTTTGGGCTTTTCAGGCTCCAGGTGACTTTGCTAAAACCTCTCGTTTCGAAAGTTTGTGAATCATATCTTTCATTCAGGAGCGCCCGAAGTGGCTGGAAATTCGATCCCTGGACGAGCTCAAGACGAAACTGGGACATGTTATCGTCATGATCCTTCTGGTTGGCATGTTTGAGAAGATCGTCATCCACACAGGCTTGGATCTCGTGTGTCTCTCGGCCTCCATTCTTTTCTCCTCGGGCTGCCTCTTCCTCCTCTCTAAATTGCACAAGTAATTGGACTACCATCTGTAAAGTCCATACACTAGAAAACCATTACTTATCACCACAAACGTTGGTGCACTTCCTATTTGACCTAGTTTTTTCGCGCCTTCTTTTGAATTTAGAGCTCCTAGGATTGCTCCGGTTGGATGGCAGCGTGCGCCTAGCCGATTCGGGGCATTCTTCGCAGCTTTGGATGCTGATCCCCGATCTTCTGGCGCGGGAGGTTGCGCTTCTGGACGGCATCCAGGCTCGCAAGTAGGGTTTTGTGTTTTCTGGATTTGTGGGTGAATTTTTTGTCATGGTTGCAGCTGCCTGTGGATTGAACCACTGCCTAGCGCGATGCAAGCTGATGTGTTGACCTTTGTTCAACTGCGATCCTATCGCTTTCGGCCCAACGATTTGTTGCTGCTTTCTAAGCGTCTGCTGGTGTCCGGTGAGAACTTGGATTTTTGGGTGCGACGAGCAGCACAGACTCTTCTCGGAAAATGCTCGCAGTCGTCGAATTCTAAGGGTGAGCTAGCAATCATTCCTTGAGTTTCTAGGTCTGACTTTTCCTTTTTAAACCAGAAGCATCAGACTTAGACGAGATTCCGGACTCTCTAAAGAAGCATTGGAACCTGAAAGCCACGAAGCAATGCTCAAAGAAGGCGCGCAACAAGAATTCAATCCAGAAGACGAGGAGGACTACTGGAACTTAAAAGTTATCAGATGATACCACTCCTGACCACGACTTGGAAAAGCAAGTCGGGTGCGTCACTGGGGGCAGCGGCGAAAGAATCATAAAGAGCTACTCGGGGCGGAAGCAGCTGCTTGCTCCTCCTCCTCGACCGAAGGCAGTGCACTTCGAAATGTAACTGAAGTCACGGGATCAAATTTAAATCCAGGAGAGCTTTTCAAAATCAGGTTTGCCTTCTGTGTAAAATAAACTAAAATCAAAAGAAAGGATATAAATTATAAACATGTTTAGAATCGTATGGCTTGTTCCAAGGGGGAATTTTGTGGACACCTCCATTCTATCTCCTTTGTGATTGTTGTTCTGTTAATTTGTCTAAAGGTTCCTACAAGAAGTAAGAAGTGGACCTTTATAATTTTACTTTCTAGCGGCATACATGTGGTGATTTAGGTATAGTGTATGACTGTAAGCTATTCAAGAGAGAATTGGAACATTCTTTCTTTTTAATATATCTTTTCTTATTCTCCTCTATAAAGAAATTATCTATTATCATTTACATGAAATACCAAGCTTAAAAAGAGTCCAGAAGACAAGGAGACATATGGATTGGAGAAAGAGCAAGACAAAGCATCAATCCATAATACAGATTTTCTACCATCAGTAGATCATACAGTAGAGTGTTTAGCAATCTCGATGGAGACTAGAGACCCTCTCTTATGCAGATTCAAACATGTACGCTCCTCTTCTACGAAGATGTAGGCAGCAAAGCTCTGGAACTGGGAAAGAGAATCCACAGGCACATTTGCAAGAGTGGGCACGAATGAGATACTTTGATCTTCTTGTGGACATGTACTGGCAGGACGATGCCCGGGGAGTTTTAGACCGCATCAATAAAACAAATTGATTTTATAAACCTAGGGTTTATTCTTTTATTTAATAAGCTTTTATTTAAAAGCTAGGGTGTGTTGTGTTTGGGAATAGACTTAAACACATGCACAAAAACAAGGGAAACCAAAAAGTGATCAACCTTTGAGGCACAAGAATGCACTATAAAACACCCCATGTGCTCACATTAGCACCCATTGCTCACATCCTCTGAAAGTGAACCAACCCTCACATTCACATGCCACATTAGCACTCAGTTCCAAACTGGATACCAAGGGCATCACTTTAGCCCATTATATATGTAGCCATTAAAACTTGTGTGTCCCCACACAAACTAAAAATTTCACATTCAGAAACAAAGTTATTGAAAATCTCACAGTTATCTTGCTCAACTTTTGCACCAGCAATAATGTAGACTAATAATGTAGACTATCACATAACTAAAATTATAAACAGTATGCACTGTATCCTTTCTCAAAAAAAATGTACAGACATTAGTGTGCTAGCATTTTCTTCTCTCCTACGTTTTCAGATTTGTGTCACACCCACAAAATCAAAATTCATGCTCATGGCCAAGCTAACATCACCCAAGACAGCCACATAAGTTCACACCACTCTATTTTCATCAAAATCCTTCAAATTTCCAATAACACTAAAGAGGTCTAAGAAACCATGTCCCATTGAGGCATTTGATGAAAAGAAAAACCCCTCAAGCATTTCCAATACTACCATAGTTAGTATATATCTATGTCACATCTACTCTTCCTAGCTCAAGAGTGAACGAAAGTGAGTCTTTCTAGGAGTTGATATTGGTTGTCTCCACCAAATTAGCACTAGCCATGAGTCTAGCCACAAAGAACTGAAGATCTCAAAATACCACGAACATTTGTGCATCTAATAAACATCTCTATTGTGACTTTTGTATTCATGAAAACAACTCCTCTTCACCATTCTCCACACAGCTTTGGATAAGTGCTGTTTATGAAATCAGGTTGGGACATTCAAACACTGCTCTAACATCCATCAAGGTCCCATACCGCGAGTACCCTAGGCATTTCTCTCCCACTACGCCCCCAGCTGCACTTGACTTAGTACTACCCATTTGCCAAGAAGAAAATGCTAGCCTACTACAGCACCTTGATCATTCTTTGGTTTCCCTTGTTTTGGTGCATGTATCCATGAATAGAGAGCTAGTCCTTCTTATAGTGGAGGTGAGGGGCAGCCATATATGCTCTCACAAGCAGTGTGTGGCTGTCCATTCCTGGACCATGTGTGGAAGATTGATGTTTGCTACATTGAGCATCGTGAGTGGTTGCTAATTTGAGCAATGTAAACAGAGCTTGGATTCAAGGCTTTGTGTGGCATCAGAGACTTTTAATGAGAATGCTAAAGACATTGTTAGAAAGTGATGCAATAAATCAAGACAAAAGCTTACTTTTTTAGGCATAGTGAGTAAGCAACTGCTTACTTTTCTGTTTAAACACCCTGTGTACCTTTGAGGCACAAGAATGCACTACAAAACACCTTGTGTGATCACACCTTCTTCCCAATGTGAACCAAAAACTTGTCCTCACACTTAATTTGCCACATAGCACTCAGTTAGGGTTCACCCCAAATTGGACAAACGAAATGTTACATAAAATTTCCTTTCCTCTTTGCACTAGGGTGAAGGATTCTGTTTATAGCTCGTTTATCTTCTCAGATTTTTAGGGTTCTTCAATATGCTAGACCCTTTTCTTGATACTTGCAAAGGATGGATCAAAGTTAATATCAGCTGCTTGTTTAAAAGCTGTCCAAGAAGTGTTTAAATGCACATCAGGTATATATTTACTTGTGTTTGTAAAAAAGTATGCTAGACAACAAAAGTCTTCAAACACTTTGGAGAAGCCAAAAGATCAAGATCCTGTAAAGGTGTTCAAGGTCAAAGGCTCTATTTTGTTAGTGATTTAAAAAGACTTTTTTACTATATTATCCATGGTTGGAGTTGCACATTAAATAAGACTAAGTTAGACAAGGATGGATATGTCCTCCAGGTGATCTGGTTGTAAATCCTTTAATGGTGTATTGTGTTAGTCCCACTTCAAGGAGTTGCATCCAAATACTTGGGGTGTTTCTTACGAAATTGTGTAAGCAGTTCTTGTTTTTATGCAAATTTCACTTAAATATAGTGTTGTAATTTCTGGATGAATTTCAGAATGTTGATCTTTAGATAGATCTTATGTTGGGTCTCCAAAGTGCCATAGAACATTCACTTGAGTTTAGATATTTGTTTCAAAGTCTCTTATATATCTGGTAAGACTTAACAAGTTAGTAAAGTTGATTAAACTGGTTAAGCAAAAATGCTGTTGGTGTATAAAACCATTAAAGTTGATGGAAATCGCTCAAAAGTGTGAGCTAACTATCTGATTACAGAAGAGACTAGCATATATGACTCATCTTGGTTGTGTTGATTGAGGTTTGTTATGAATATAAAGCCTAAAGGTGCTGAATAACTTGCAAGTCAAACACAAAAATAATATCTTTAAGCTGAATATTAGTGCTTTTTTAAGCTGAATATTAGTGTCTTTGAGCATAATTTAAGCTTAAAAGGTAATGGATATATCAAGGTCAAGGTGAAGATCTTGATTATGGTTCACTCTTGAACTTATGGTAGGAAACAAAGTTTTAGTAAAAATATCTCAAAGTAAAGCTAATGGCCTATCAATGGATTAATCCACCATGTATACTTCCAATTGTGTTGATTTATTGAGACTAAAATATGTAGATCTTTAAGTGGAGCAGGTTGAACTCCACATGCCTCCACATATACAGTATGAACAACTTGAATAGTTGCTAGATCAAATTCTTGAAACACGGCTGAAAACTTCTATCCCAATTGATAATGTGAGTACAAATTTGATTAAGACTGGAACTTGCATTAAGCTTAAGAAAAAAAATCCTTTATGGAAATAAGCAGGGATTTTGTCGTTGCTATCTTGACAATATTATCCTTCAATACCTCTCACACTTTCCTTTAGAGATTACCCAGATCAAGTGATCTGAAAGCTCCAGCCTCAAAGGTATATAATAGGGATTGTACTTTCTTGTTCCAAAATATACTGGAACTAAAATAAATCATTGCATTTCCTAAGTTTCATCCTAAGAACTTGATGCTTGAAGACTCTTCAATTGCTAAATAGACATAATTTTTACATAAATCCAACCAAACCAATCCTTGCGGCCATACCAAAATTAGGGTATGCACTATGTAGATGAGGCAAATCAATAGGATCCCCAAGCACTCAACAAAGGAGAGTTAGAGTCCAATGCCTTAGCAAACAATAGCCGTGGCCAGCCATAACTGCTAGCTGCCATGTGGACTAACTACCCCAAGCTTTGATCTTAAGTGACTGACTTGCCCGATTTGGGTGTAGCTTTGCATGCGTAAATTTTCACGTCCACGTGGCGAATGGTTGATAGTGTATCCATAAATAACAAGTGGGTGTGAAGGTGTCAAATACAAGGATTGGCTAGGGAGTTCCATAGACGCCACATACAGTGCCGCTGTGTCATATAATACGTGTGCTTGATGCCCCACCGGTGGACGTTCACTTTCCAGAAGTAAGTCAGATTGGATCAGTGCGGGGCAAGCGAGCTATCGCAGCATTGTGGCCTTAAATTGAGTATATTCGAAAGATATTCCTTTTTCAATGAGATTTTTGAAGATGGTCCTAAACGATCACATAGATCTCTCGTATATTCGTCTGTCTAATGTAGTGTCCACGCGGCAGTCTATTTTACTAAATGCGCGTCCTTCTTGGATAAATTCCAAGGGATTCCTTCGGCGCGGCACTAAATTTCTTCTCCCATCTAATTGCGACTGGATTCGCTACCGCAATGTCCACGATCACAGTGCCGCCGATGCTTCCCCCCGTCCAGCAAGATTGCCAGGCCTTGCATCACGCTTTCAAAGGTGGGATCGATCGCTCGCGATCATCGGATGTAACTCTTCTTCTTTCCGCCAGGATTTGGATGCAATGAGAAGCACGTCATACAAATTCTGGCGCACAGGAATTACTTGCAGCGGAGAGAGCTGGTAAACGCTTACAGAAGCATGTATGGAGAGGATCTCTTGCGAAGATTGGAGAAAGAACTCCACGGGAAGCTCGAGGTGAGTTTAGTTTTAGTGTGCGAAGATTAAAATCTTTGATATATCTTCCAGCAAGCAGTGCTGCTGTGGATGATGGAGCCAGCTGAAAGGGACGCGGTGTTACTCAGAGATGCGATGAAAGGACTGGGTACCAAAGATAAGACGCTGATCGAGATCATCTGCTCGAGAACTCCCTCGCAGCTCTACTACATACGCCAGGCATATCAAACCAAGTATCATCGCTCCCTGGACAAAGACATTCAATCAGACACAAGTGGTGACTATAGAAAGGTGAGAAGAATACGAAAATCTCTTACCTCGATCGATCAAACGAGTTTTGACGAGCTTGTTCTTTGTCTTTGATTTTGCAGCTGCTCTTGGCCTTCGCGAGTGGACAGCGGCCGGAGTGGCCTCACGTAGACATGCATTTAGCTGACGCCGACGCGAGAGAGTTGTATAGAGCTGGAGAAGGAAGGCTTGGCACCGACGAGTCGACTTTCATTCGCATTTTCTCAACGAGGAGCGCCGCGCAGCTCCACGCCGCATTCGCAGCCTACAAACACCTGTACAAGCGCGACATTGACAAAGTAAGCATCTATCCAGTGTCTAGAAAGCTGCCTAGTCCTTAAAGTTGGAAGGAAGGAAAGCGAAAACTTACTTTTGCTGGTAGGCCATAAGGCGAGAAACTTCCGGGGACTTTGAAGATGCTCTCAGGCTGATCGTTAAGTCCGTAACAAGGCCTGGACGATACTTCGCCAAGGTTTGTCACATTTTTTTCTTGCTTCCGTTCTTCCTTCGAAACTTACGCGTATTCTCTGCGTCCAGGTTTTGTATGACTCGATGAAACGTATGGGAACCGACGACTCGACGCTGATTAGAGTGGTCGTCACCAGGGCCGAGCAGGATATGCAGTACATCAAGGCGGATTTCTACCAAAAGTACAAGAAGCCATTAGAATCAATGATCTCGGGTGACACTTCTGGAAACTACAGACACTTCCTGCTCAGCCTCGTCGGGGGGCACTGACAAGTCAATAGCCTGTAAATACATAGTGCGTGAATGGGATTTTTTTTCTTCTAGAAAGTAAAACATAGGACAAAAAGTTCGTAGAATAGAACACAGCCAAGATTCTCGATCACCAGACACTGTAAGATCACCTTCCGAGAAGCTGGTACTTGAGAGGCGTGAGCCACGCTGATGTAAGTTTCCAGATTGTGAACAATACCATCTACAGCACAACATTCTCGTTATGTCTTTGTACCTTGTGATCGTAATCTGGTGGAGTTTTTGAGCACTGAAAGCAACAGAAACGTTTCATCGTTTGTTGGCGACGAAAATCTCTTTTACGAATTTTTTCTCCAGGATCCGCAAATAATGTTAGTATTTTTAACATTTAAAGGGTTAGATTATCTTCAATCTAAGAACTTGCTTTATAAAGTATAATGGACAACAAAAGGAATCTAATTCCGGTGGGTTAAACAAGGTTTTGGAAAAGCATATTCCATTTTACAAAAATCCTATACAGCCCATTTCCTTCACTCTACTTTCTTCACGGTTTGGTTCCTCTTGACGAGCCTTGACGTTCTCGCGACGGCGTCGTCCTTGACAAAGCTCCACCAGAGAAAAGTGAGAGGGATCGTCCCCAAATGCCACAGCGAGTGAGCATCAAACTGGCCTCCCAGCGGCGGAAAATCGTATAGCTCGAGCAGCATCGCCCCCAAAGTTCCCAGTCCCACAGTCCATACCTTTAATCTCGATGGATGCTTGGAGACGATGGCCCAAACCAGCCAGAAGAGAAGTTGGCTTAGACCCATCACCACGCACACGATCATGTTCCAGCCTAGGCAAAACAAATGAAAGGAAAAACTTAGTTGTCTTGGAAGTATCAACAAAGTATCTCACCGTAGTCGAATTCGTAAAAGTTGAGGTAGCAAATGTGAGTCGCTATGAAACCAATGCACGGCGCGGAGACCATGACTCGAGCCGCCTCGGTTTTGATGCTCAGTGTTCTAGTGATGGCCAAGATGAGCGAGAAGCCAAGCGTGGCCACGGCTGAGGAGTAGTCCCAGCTCTCGTGAACTGGCGTGTCTCTGAGCAAAGGAAGCAATCCATCGAGCTTAAAGAACAAAAGAAAGAAACAAGTCCAAGTTCCACACCTTGTATGAAAGACCACGCTCCAAAACCAGGAATGTATCGAAAGCAGCCCATACACCGTCCAGAGTCCCACGAATTCGTAGTATGGTCCTTTTCTTCCTCGAGGAAGCTCGTAGTACACAGTGGAGAGGAAGGATCCGAGACCCCAGACGTGAGCGAAGAGATTAAGTAGCGAGAAGAACACGGCAGCGGGTTCCTAGAAGTGGAAAAAAAAAAAAGAGAAGAAGCTCAGCACAGTGATGGAACACGAAAGGAAAGAAAGAACAACAAACTTACGTACCTGGACACCATAAATTCGATCAAACGGCCACTTTCCGTGATACTTGACAGGCTTCCCTCCGGCCAGAGCTCTTTCATCTTCTCGCCGGGTCATGCATTGGTAGCGACACTCGCTCGGACAATCCCATCGTGTGATGCTCAAATAGATCGGCTCCTCCTCTTTCTTTCCAGAGAATGTGGACGCATTGCACGATGAGAAGCACAGATCCCCGATGCAGCCGCTGCTCTGGCACGACTCCACGCAATCCCTGCGTCAAAGAAAGCATGGCGGGGACAATGAGCGCCCTTGCGGAGCGACTGGAATTTCCACGCAAAATTTCCCTATCCCAATGGCGCATACCTGTAGCTGGGATCCCGATCGCCGGCGCTCGCTCCGCAGAAGAGCGCGAGCAGCAGGATCTCCACGGCAATGACGAACAATGGCGGCCAAGCTCGATCCGCCATGCCCAGAGTAGTAAAGAAAGGAAAAATTGCCGATAACAAGGTTGACCTAAAGCTCCAATTAAAAATTATTTTTGCGCTCCTCTGTTTTCAGGGTTCTTTGCCAAAGTTTAGGGCTCTTCGCGAAATTTTAGGGTTCTCGGCTTACAATTTCACTTGGAAAGAGTTGGAGCTTCCAGAGAAAGGCCTCACGCTTCCAAACAAGCTCTTGCTCGCTCCAAAATGCGAGATCCGGTAAGTCCCTGCCTTTACTTCCTGGGGTATCTCCCATCTAATCGTTGCGTAGCTCCTGGAGCTCAGCGACGACGGCCTCCTCCACAGGAATCTCACGCTCCAGTCATTGTCATCGTAGAGCGATCGCCAGGAGCCATCGCTTTGCTCGATCTCCACGGAGCTAAAGCTTTTCTCCGTGAGCAAATCGTTCCTTGGGCAGCCCGTCCAGAAGACCACCTCCACAACGTCCCCAGGTCGGTAACTCGCGCCTCTCTTTACGTTGTTCTTGGCATCGCCAAAGTCGACACCGACTGGAGTCGTATCCATCACCACGGGTGGGAGAAGCTCTAGCTGCTTGTCAAGAAGGTCCGGCGGAGATGGCCCGGAGTCGACGTTACTGTTCTCGGCTAGAGCGATCGCGAGCTTCCGGAATTCTTGGAGATATCCGCTCAGAGTGTGAGGACCAAACAGCGTCGAGGCACCCTGAGGATCGATCGATGGAGTCAGGAACAAAGAAACAAGAGAAAAGAGACCAACCTCGTAACGCTGGATTTGATACTCCTCGAAAGTGGTCACGTACTGAGAGTAATCGTTGGAGAGGCCAGCGATGACGACGCGAGTTTTCGGACCAAATTGGCCACGGCCTTTAGCGATGAGAGTTTCTTTGACGGCATCTCTCAATCGTCGTCCTGCCATGGTACTAAACTCTGGAAGACAAACGTAAATGGAACACGAACACGCAAAACAGAATAAAACAAGCTACCTGCAGGCACCGAGAGGATGATAAGTTGGCCGATCTGCGAGATTTGGATCGGAAGAACTGAAGGCTGAAAAAACCAGACAGGAAGTAAAAAACCACGAACGACATCAAGAGAAGACTTACAGCCCAGTCATATGGAAATGTCATCTCGCCCGTGTCGATCAAAATTGGCTTTGGATACTGACAATCGACCTGTGCTTTGTTTGGCGTTTTCAGCGCCGCTCGAACTATTCGCCAAAACGCATTTCCCTGCCTCGAGTGTGAGAGAGTGAAAACTATGGAAAAGTTTTTAAGGTACTACCTTGGTATCGCCTTGTGTAAAATCGAAAGCTCCAGGACCGTCAGTCGTGCCTGCTGCGAAGCTAAAACCAACAGCAGCCGGACAAGTCGTGACCGTTGACGTCGTTCCGTTTGCAGCGGTGAGAGTTACTTTAAGACGAGTGAAATCGACGAAAGTTTGCTTGTAATTCACTCGTCCTACCACCTGTTCTTTCGCGCTTCGGAATAGCTCTATTGCTTTCTGGAGCTGTTTTTGAGCAATGATCTTAGTGCTCGCAAAGTGGTCCGGGTATCTGCAAAGTCATCGCGTGAGAAACTTGAAAACTTCGGGAACCATGAAACCAACAAACAAACAACCACTTTACATACCCAGGACCACGACCAATGCACTGCTCGTTCCGTCCATCACAGGTGCTATGGTTGAACTCACAAGCCACGGTACTATCAGCGCAAAAGGCCCCCAGAGTGTTTGGAGAGACGTCTCCCTCGTTGCTCTGAGAGAACGCAGCGATGAAAGGCGAGCTGGAATCACCAACAAGCCTCCGCCTGTTGCGAATGGTAACACTAGCATTCATCGTCCAACCTGGTTTTCCAAGCATTTCAATGGTTGGATCTGTAATTCAGTCAAGTTTCCTGGTTCTAAGAAACGGTGAAAGAACTAGAAACGAGCAAAGGAAAAACTAAGATCTAACCTCAGTACCTTCTTGTTCTAGCTGTTTGTCAAACCAAGCTTCCATGAAATGCGCAGCGGCACCTTTGTTGTCACCACTTATAAGCTCGTTGGTCCGATTCATCGACGTACAATGGACTGGAAACCAGCTGAAAGCGCCGATCGGAGCTCGTTTGCTGTCCAAAAACTTGAGGAGCACCATGTTCTTGTCAACATTATACTTGTATCGTTTCCTTTCTTCCACGGGATTGTTGAGATACGCGCTGGGACTACGATTAATATTTGCATCCAAAAGCTCACCTGGAGAGAAGTAAACTTTAGAATCGAGAGATCACCATCTCTAACCTTCATTGAGTAAGATGGAACCAGGCCTCAAATTCTCGTGAGCCTGGACAATGCTGCTGAAAATCCCATCCACGAGAGCGTTGAAAGATTGCTTGACGAACCCGATGGAGGTGACAATGTAGAGAACGTATTGTAAGTAGCCGCCAGGGCCAGAGTGCGTGTGAATGCCACTGATGATCACATTCTTCTCACTGTAGGTGTCTCCATACCTCCTCTCACACAAAAGAAAGAGTGAAGAACTCACTCACGATCGTGGAAGAGAAACAAATATTTACCTGTCCTTGAGCTTGGAAAGAACTTTGAGCGTGATCGCTTGCGATCCCATGCACGAATCCACGTTCACAAACGCTACTCGCCTCCCATCCGCGCCGGATTCCGCCACGATGAAGCTCCGCGCCCTGAGGCGGAGATGGATTCCAGCGGCATTCTGCGAGGGATCGGCGTAGCCCATCATATTTACATCCGCCGCCGGCCCTGTGACATCGTAGCTCCCCAATCCTACCAGGAAATCGCCGCTGGCGCTGGCCGCGAGCAAGGCGATCGAAATCGCGGCGGCGAAGACTGGCGCGCCCATTCCCCTGCGACGATCTAGGTCACTGTGGAGCAACCAAAATGGCGGTGGTGGAGAGCATGAATAGTTGCGCCTTCGCTGGCAGTGCAAGACAAGCGAAGAACAGGGCGCCAGAAAAGAAAGAAAGCCCTGGAGTGACGTGGACAAGTTCTCCGACGTGAATGACACGTGGAGTGAGCTATGCATATTCCCGAATCTTGGTCTTAGGGCTTGGGAGAAATATTTCGAAGAATGCGAGGAGCTATGGATGCGAGGAAGGCGCTCGTCTACACTTCTTGCTACTGGTATGGATTGGATCCGATCGCGACGATCATCTCACTTATCCGTGGTTCTCAGTGAGGAGAATGTGTTCTTGCTTTGCAAGGCTCTGGTGGAGCTCAACATCGCGCTGCCAGATGCCTCGGATCTCTTCGTTGTCTTCCTCCTCAGCGCTGATAAACAGGCTGGTGCTGATTTTCGCAGCAGTAGAGGCTTTTCATCTCAGTTCTTCTCATTTTCTTTTGCTGTATTTCCAGTTTCCAATTTGGTGCCAGAAGAACAGCAGCCGCGATAATGGATTTTGTGTTTGGGACTACCACGTCATTTGCATCCAGGTCTGCTAGCTCTTGGATTACAAGCTTTCTCTGACTCTTTGCGAGAAAAAATTTTCCTAGAAGAGATTTTCATCCTCCACACCCGATGAAGCCAGTGTTTGGGATTTGGATACATCCCTTGGACTTCCCGTTGCTTTTAGTTCCTACGTCAATGAAGCTCTCAAGCCACCAGTTGTGAAGAAACACTTGCTCGAAAGGTAAGAAACACTCCTTGTTTTAATTGGATATCGTGCTCATGTTTCTTTGTTTTTGTCACAGGCTTTTCAGAGTTGTTTCTGCTCACAATTTCTTAAGATACTTCGCATCAGATAGAAGACATATGAAAACCAGTGATGGGGGTTGGCTGGCCGCTCCGCCAGATTACGAATGCATTGTGTCGCAAGGTACTTAGTTTAAGTTCTTTCATCGTAAACAAAGACGTAACAACAATGTTGTGTTGTAGATGGTACTATACACAATCTGGAAACTTACATCAGCGTGTCTCACGCCTCTCGAGCACCAGCTTCTCGGAAACAGATTTTACAGCGTCTGGTGACCGAGAATCTTGGCTGTGTTCTCTCTGAGGATAATTTCTACGATTTTTTTGAGGTACTCTTCCTAAGTTTTAGTCTTTCTAGAAGAAAAAAAAATCCAATTCACGCGCCGTATTTACAGGCTATTGACCCGTCAGTGCCCCCCGACGAGGCTGAGCAAGAAGTGTTTGTAGTTTCCAGAAGTGTCACCCGAGATCATTGATTCTAATGGCTTCTTGTACTTTTGGTAGAAATCCGCCTTGATGTACTGCATATCCTGCTCGGCCCTGGTGACGACCACTCTAATCAGCGTCGAATCGTCGGTTCCCATACGTTTCATCGAGTCATACAAAACCTAGAGAATACGCGTAAGTTTCGAAGGAAGAACGGAAGCAAGAAAAAAATGTGACAAACCTTGGCGAAGTATCGTCCAGGCCTTGTTGCGGACTTAACGATCAGCCTGAGAGCATCTTCAAAGTCCCCGGAAGTTTCTCGCTTTATGGCCTACCAGCAAAAGTAAGTTTTCACTTTCCTTCCTTCCAACTTTAAGAACTAGGCAGCTTTCTGGACACTGGATAGATGCTTACTTTGTCAATGTCGCGCTTGTACAGGTGTTTGTAGGCTGCGAATGCGGCGTGGAGCTGCGCGGCACTCCTCGTCGAGAAAACGCGAATGAAAGTCGACTCGTCTGTGCCAACCCTTCCTTCTCCAGCTCTATACAACTCTCTCGCGTCGGCGTCAGCTAAATGCATGTCTACGTGAGGCCCCTCTGGCCGCTGTCCACTCGCAAAGGCCAGGAGCAACTGCAAAATCAAAGACAAAGAACAAGCTCGTGAAAACTCGTTTGATCGATGGAGGTAAGAGATTTTCGTATTCTTCTCACCTTTCTATAGTCACCACTTGTGTCTGATTGAATGTCTTTGTCCAGGGAGCGATGATACTTGGTTTGATATGCCTGGCGTATGTAGTAGAGCTGCGAGGGAGTTCTCGAGCAGATGATCTCGATCAGCGTCTTATCTTTGGTACCCAGTCCTTTCATCGCATCTCTGATTAACACCGCGTCCCTTTCAGCTGGCTCCATCATCCACAGCAGCACTGCTTGCTGGAACATAGATTTTAATATTCGCACACGAAGTTCTTGAGAAACTAAACTCACCTCGAGATTCCCGTGGAGCTCTTTCTCCAGTCTTCGCAAGAGATCCTCTCCATACATGCTTCTGTAAGCGTTTACCAGCTCTCTCCGCTGCAAGTAATTCCTGTGCGCCAGAATTTGTATGACGTGCTTCTCATCGCATCCAAATCCTGGCGGAAAGAAGAAGAGTTACATCTGTGATCTTGGTGATCGCGAGCGATCGATCCCACCTTTGAAAGCGTGATGCAAGGCCTGGCAATCTTGCTGGACGGGGGGAAGCATCGGCGGCACTGTGATCGTGGACATTGCAGTAGCGAATCCAAGCTCAATGGCGACTCTAGATGGGAGAAGAAATTTGGTGCCGTCCCTCCACGCCAAAGGAATCCCTAGCGGAGCAAAGGACGCGACATTGGACTTTACCCAAGAAAGACGCGGATTTCGTAAAATAGACCGCCGCGTGGCACAATGATGACACAAGAATATACGAAATATTTTGTGTTTACTTGAGCATGATTTATGGAAAACCTTTATATATTTTGATTTAGATTTAATCATGAAATCAAGCAAATCGAGCTCGTAGTGGTCTTTTTTCAGTGGCTTGGACTATAAGATGTCCCCCTGCTCATCTAGTAGCAAGTGAGGATAAGGTTTTCTCAAAGCTATGAAGATTGGGGCTTTCTTTGTTCTGTTTGTGATAGCACTTATGCTACTGCCCACTGCAATGGCATGTAATTATAGTTCGCAATGTTCTACTGGCTGCTGCTATGGGGTCCGGGGGGGGCCTGGAAAGATGCCGTCAGAAAACACCATCTGGTTGCTGTGGATGGGGCTGCCCTGGTGCCTCTACTCAGATTTTTGACATGGAGGGCAATGAGATTTTTGAAGATGGTGTTGACATTGCTGAATGATCATCTCGTCCATTGACTTGCAATGCTGCAATAACTGGTATCCCCTATGATCTTGTTGGAATAACACTCATGTGTTCACACAAAGTGTTGTGGAGCATGTTCTACTGGTGTAAAAATGTATCTTGCAGTGCCCATCTTGAGGCACCAATGGGATGTGTTTAAATTCCTCGGGAATGTGTTACTCTCTTTTATTCCTCACCTGAGTTGCTTTGCATTGTTAGCACATATTTAATAAAGTTGTTAAGCTATTTAATTGTGTCAGAGGCCACATAAGAGTTCAGGTTGGATCTTAAATGTTACAAAATTGCATAATAAATGGACTTCAAGTTTTTTATGAGTTGTGGTCAGCTTGATATTTTCTGAAAAAGGCATGCCTTAGTGCTATGTAAGGCCTTGCATAGACATTAACATGATTTAAATTTTTTGCTTATTGAAAAGAAGAACATATTCTTTCTTATGCACAAGAGGGGTAACATGCAGTGTATAATAAAGTCTGGTGCCTTTGTAAGTGGCTGGTACAATTGGAAAATTCTAATTCAATTTAAATTTATAAGGATATACCCTCGCACTGAAAAAGCTCATATAAAGATCAAGCCAGTACCATTTCATGGCTGTAGAATCTCTTGAGGATTAAACAGCTTTGTTTTATTGTTAAATGTCTCAAAATATCAAGTGTATTCAGATATATACCAAAAAACTTTATTATACACTAATCACATGTGGTAGATAGAAATGTCTTGTGTTAAACTTGTTTTACAAATGTTGTCCTTAGGGCCATAACTCAAGCTTTGGACACTGGGAGCTTTTAAGAGCAGTATTCTTAAGTTGTAGATTGAAGAGGTCAAGCACGAAAACTATAAAAATAGAATGCATGCTAGACAGATTGAACTCCAACATGAAGACCCTCCAGCTAAGTGCTAGTTTGAACATCATCTCTTTAAAAGGTAATAACTTTCTAGACTCCAGTTTGAAAAAAATGCTTTATCAACGTTCGCTCAAATTCTGGAAGAGAAACTTTAGCAGTCTTAAAGTAATCTGACTCCAATGCCTCTTTAGCAGTGATTCTCTCCTTGGCTCATGAGATCAAACGCAAGTGAGTCCCCAAGCGTAGACTGTAGAAGTGTAGTTTGACTTTTCAAGCTTGCCCCAAAGGTGAGCATGTTAATAATTATTCCTCACTCAGAAGCTGCAAGAGTATTATTGGCCGCATAAAGAAAATGCAGTATGCTTCTAAAGATGTTTAAAAAGTACAGCCTTTTTTTATTCTCCAGCGCAAGAGAAGGTTACATATTATGCAAAGAGGTTGAGTCTTGTACAAAAAATAGAGTAAAGAAACTTAGAAACCCGAGACCATACACTAGTTTTAAAATAATCTGACTCCAATGCCTCTTTAGCAGTGATCCTCTCCCTGGGATTCAAACACAACATCTTCCTAAGCAGGTCATACGCAGGTGAGTCCCCAAGCCTAGACTGTAGCAAGTTTGATGGATTCCTTGGAAAGCTTGATTTGTACGTGTTATAATTTTCAAGCTTGTTCACTCCTTTCCAAGTCGTCTCGTCCACTGGTCCGATCCATTTCACGATACTGTTCATCACGTCGAGTTCACTGTTTGGAGGGAAGTTTCCATCGTCATCGCCAAAAGGGAATCCCGTTAGTAACTCAAGGAAGATGCATCCGGCCGCCCATATATCAATCTCCCGGCCATAAATATACTTCTCACCACCCAAGAGAAGCTCTGGAGCTCTGTAGTATACATTTCCCATGTTCTTGCAACTGCCCGCACTCGCAAAGCATACACGAGAGAAATCAATGAGCTTGATCACAACGCTGTTGTTAAGATTCTTGTTGTGGTTGATTAAAACGTTAGAGCTCTTGACGTCTCTATGGATTAGGCCTTTAGAATGAACAAAGGCGAGGGCTTCCAGGATCTGCTTCATAATGGACCTCACCGCAACCTCTGGGATTTTCCCTTCTCTCTCTCTCACGTCCCATATGTACGAGCACAAGTCCATGTCCATGAGCTCAAACACCATGAAAAGGCCTTGCTCGGTCACGAGCTTAGAGTGCAGATGGATGATGTTCTTGTGTTGGCATGCCCGGAGAGTTGCGCACTCCCACATCATGTCGGCTGCATCATGTTTGCTTGAGAGCTTCTTCACTGCAACCATGGCTCCAGTGACCCTGTTGCGAGCGAGACGAACTACTCCATCAGTACCTTGTCCAAGGAGAGGTGACTGCGTGCTATAGTCATATCTATCCATCCGGGAACAATGTTTAGACCTATTTCTTTCAATGGATTTTATAGGGGAGAAAGGAAAAAAGGTCAGATTTCCGTATAGGAATAAATGGAGCAATCTTAAAAGGATCTTTACTGGGTGAAAGGGGAGCTGAGTAGAAACGCAAGCCTGACGGGCGATTGTTTGCTTGCAAGTCACAGAATATACTTGAGCGAGCATGAGGTTCATTGTTGATCAAGAAGGCAACGTTTGCTTGGGAGAAAAAACGTAAAAGTGGTGGACTTTGGTGTGTGAAAGCAGGAGGTTATGAGACTGTGAGGCAATATTAAGACAGATAGATACATGGTGGTGGCTTCTTTAGCTGGAAAATGAAATCCTGCGCATCCCCACTAACATGCGTCCAGTCTAGTGAGCTGGCGGTCTCGTCGTACTAGAAGCGAGAGGCTGACTATGCGTCAATACTCAAACTTGACTCCTGTGCTTCTTTGCGTTGCCACGACTTTATCATGGTTGTATCTCACCTCTTCCCGCAAAATTTGGAGTTTCTAGCTATTCTTATAAAATGGGTGTTGTGAAATCTTAACTGTGTTGAAACAATAGAGAAGTAGACTTCATCCTTATATGAAATCTATCGCCTCTGGAAGTTGATGAATTTGATGGAGAACGCAAAGACGAGCCAGAAGAGCAGCATAAACCCCAAAATCACCATCGCGCAAACTCCCACAAATCCCTCCTCAAACCCGAAGTATCGCTCCAGAAACTCCTTGACGCTCATCGTTTCCAATCCATCTCCAACTCCAATCTCGTCCTCCACATCCCCGAGCTGCGACACCGTCAGCCCATAGATCGTCCAGCTGACCGGGTTCAAGTAGTAAAACCACAGCCACCACCCGGGGATCCTCCTCTTGGGTATGAAGAACCCAGAGAACAAGTTCCAGAGCGAGTAGAAGGCCGAGGAAACCACCGAGGCCAGCTGCTGTGATGGTGTAAGCCCCACTGCCATCATCCCGTATAACGTGAAGTACGCCAAGGTGACGAACATGAAGAAGAGATACCACAGGAACTTGACGAGCAAGAGCTCAAACTGGACCATGCCGTACGTGACCACGCCGTAGAGGAGCGTCTGGACGAAGATGTATGGGAGCTCGATCGCCCCCTGCGCGAATGCGTAAGGCAGCGGCGAGTACATCCCCGCTGCCCTCTCCCTGTAGAACACGGTCCTCTCCACGGACACCACCGGCTGGACGCTGGACGCGTTGTTTACTCCCAGGAACACCACCGCCGCGAACAAGACTCCCATGGCGTTGAAAACGTCCTGCTGCGTCTCACGGTGCCTCCCCACGCCCCAGAAGATTGAGCCGAAGATGAGCGCGCAGACGAGCGTGAAGAAGAGCCGGACAACGTTGTAGTATGGGTTCCTCCAGTACGTCAAGTGCTGCTTCCACAGGCAAGCCCGGCACTGGCTCCAAAAGTCCAGGGAGTACTTGGTCGGGAACTCGAGATCCTTGGATCCTGGAGCTGGAGAGCTCAGTGACTCGATCAACTTCTCGTTGTTTTGGTACTGCATGGAGTTCTGGAAGATGTCCGCGAAGGCTTGGCCTAGCCGGAGCTCCGCCGAGGGGCTCGTGACTTCGAGCATCCAGGTCGCTGGATTGTAGCCTTCTCGCAGCGGAGGAACTCCTGGAATAGACTGGAAGTAGTCGATCATGGTTTTGGAGTGGAGTCCCAGCGGGCCGACGTAGATGGCTCGGCCCCCGCGAGTCATCAGCAGGAGCTCGTCGAACGACTCGAAGATATCGATGCTCGGCTGGTGGATGGTGCAAACCACTGTTCTTCCGGTGTCCACCGTGTTTCTCACGGTTCTCATCACGATCGCAGCTGCTCGAGCGTCCAGACCCGACGTTGGCTCGTCCAAGAAGATAATCGAGGGGTTGGCAACGAGCTCCACGGCGATGGTCAGCCTCTTGCGTTGCTCGGTGGACAGCCCCGACGTCCCTGGAAGTCCCAGGAGGGCGTTTCTCAAGTTGCCAAGCTCAACCAGCTCCATGACTTTCTCCACGAACGAATAGCGGGTGGCGGCGTCCACCTCGGCCGGGAGTCGCAGCCACGCGGAGTAAACGAGCGATTCGTAGACGGTCACCTGTGGGGAATGTATGTCCGTTTGTTCCACGTAGCCGGAGATCCTCGCGAAAGTTTTCTGGAGCTTTGGAAACCCGGAGACCCTCACGTCGCCCTGGATGTATCCCCCGGTTTTCCTTCCCGCAAGAACGTCCATGAGAGTCGTCTTGCCGGCTCCACTCACGCCGACGAGCGCTGTAAGAACCCCCGGCCTGAAAGCTCCGCTCACGTCCCGGAGAAGCTGGAGCCTGTCCTCGGTCACTCCCTGGGCTCTCATCTCGGCCGGAACGTCCACGAAGTAGCAAACCTTCTGGAAAGTTAGTGCCAGCGGCTGGAACGGCAGGATCATCCCTTTCGTCACTCCTCCTCCTCCATTCGATACTGGCAAAACCTCGATCGCTACTGGACTCTCACGAACTTCCGCGTCATTGTCCGCCATCTCTCGCAAACTTTCCTCCGAGACCACGGCCTGAGGCTTCCGGAGAGGATTGAGATACGAGAGAGCGAGCGTTCCCAGCAGCTGGAGCAAAACTATATACCCGACCAGCACCGCAATCCCGATCCAATACCAGTAACTCTCCACAAAGAGGCCCCTCGGCTTCAAGATCTTCACGTAGAGCTTTCCGTCGTCACCATGCACGGACTTATCCCACCGCGAAGCTCCAAACTCGTTCACGGCCAGCGCGTTCTCGGCGTACGAGAGCGGCGAGAGCCAATAAGCCCAGATCCACCACCCTGGTATGTGAGTTCTATCGATCACGAAGCCCCCGAGGAGGAAAACAATAAGAATCCCAAATGATCCAAACGTGTTGGCGACGATCATGTTCCTCCCCACGGCACCGATGAAGCGAAACATCGCGAGAGCCATCTGGTGCATGAGAACCAGCAAGAACATATACCGGAAGAACCTCTGCGGCTGTGGATCCAATCCGACCGTGTAGTAGACAATACACGACCATATCACTCCCTCGATCACCGAGTATGGTATCCGGAGCAGCCAGCTTGGGAGCGAAAACGCCCAGCCGGGAAAGAAGAGGTTGTCCCGCTGCTTGTAGAACACTGGCAGCCGATGAACCGTGATCGCCATCTCCGAGAAACCATTGAACATCATGTGGACCAGCGCGTAGAAGAGCGTGGCGAGGTAGAGATTTCCATCGCTCTCACTGTCCGGATGGATCCTCGTCCGCAAGAACAAGGTCCCGGCCACGAACGCCATGAACGCGACCTGCGCAGTCCGGAAAGTGTAGAGGAACCGGTTGCGCTTGATGAGAAGCCACTCGCGCTCGGTGCACGCCTTGAACATCTCCCAGCGCGGGATTCCATACTTGGTCGTCGTGAGCGCGGCGGGGTGGCCGGACTCCTTCTCGAACGGGGACCCGAGGTGGAGTCCGAGGTCTTTGCCAACTTCGTAGCCTTTGAATGCCCTGGCGATGGTGGCGACCGGGACGTAGCTGTAAGGCCGTGTCTCGTCCGCCCAGTACTGCTGCTGATCCTTCCGGGACGTCACCTCCTGGAGGAAGTCCGCGATGGCCTTGCGGGGCGGGAGCTGGAAGCCCAAGCTCGCGAAGAAGTCGAGGATGTGCTCGCGGGGGCCGAGGTAGACGATGTGACCCTCGGCGAGGAGCAGGACGTCGTCGAAGAGCTCGAATGTTTCCGGAGGTGGCTGAAGCAGCGCCATGAGCACCGTCCCCTCGAGCGAGTGCGCGAAGTTGCGGACGCACCTGACGATCTGAAAGGTGGTGGAGCTGTCCAGCCCCGTGGAGATCTCGTCCATGAAGAGCGTCTTCTTGGGCCCGACGATCATCTCCCCGGTGGTGACGCGCTTCTTCTGCCCGCCCGAGACGCCGCGCAGCATGTCGCTCCCCACCACCGTGTCCGCGCAGATCTCCAGGCCCAGGACTTTCATCACGTAGTTCGTCCGGACGCTGTGCCGCGCGCCCTCCACCGCCGCCAGCTTCATGAACGCGTCGATGCATGGATCCGGCCGGATGTTCTCGCGCTTCTCCCGCCGCAGCAGCTCCATCAGTAGATCTATCGTGAATCCAACTCCCTGGCAGCGAGCAGCAAAGTCGAGCGTCTCGCGGACCGTAAGCTCGCCGATGTGATCGTCCTCCTGGCTAATGTACGAGGAAGTTCTCCGAGCTTCGAACTCGTCCAAGGTGTGGCCATTGTAAGTGACGGCTCCGGTGGTCTTGAGGCTTTGATCCAGCTTCCCGGCAAGAGCTCGCAGGAGCGTCGACTTGCCGGATCCGGGAGGCCCCAGCAGCAGCATCGTCCTTCCCGGCTTCACCACCCCGCTCACGTCTTTCAGGATGTGGATCTCGCGTTTTTTCGAGGCCAGGACCCCGGACGCTGCTAGGAGGCCCTCGGTGATGTTCCTCACGAAGTTAACGAGCGTTGGGAGGGCTCTGGATCCGACGTAGGCGTCGGCGGAGACGCGGAGGTTCTGGAAGCGGACCTCCACTCGCGGGATTTGCACTCCCACCGCCTGGATTCTCTCTCGCAGCCTCGCCACCAGCGTTTCGTTGTCTTGGTCCGTGGTGGCGAAGGCTCTCTCGATGATCCTCTGCCTCTCCATCCGGGTCAAGCTGCTCACGTCCATGACGTGCTTGGTCGATCCTGGAGAAAAGTTTAAGCTCTATTGGATCGTCTCGAGAGAGTAAGATCTAAAGCAACATACCTTGATCTTGATCTCCAGCCTCGAGTTCTTCCAGGAGAGTCGTGCGAAGCCGGCGATAAGTTGGGAGCTTCTCCAGGGCGGCCCAGAGAAGATCGTCGTCGCCTCGATCGCGGTGGTGGCCATCACCAAACGCCGAGCCGCCGAGACCATCGTCGTCCGTCCAGGATCGCTGGCCACCGTGCTTGCGCTCGAAGGTGAAGTCGCCGCCCAGCTCGCACGGCCCAAGCCCAGAGGCCTCCGCCATCGCCAAGCCCCGTGACGAAAGCAACACAAAAGGTGGCAAGGTATTTATAGCGCGGGAACTTTAATCTCCTCCTCATGAAACAAGGAAACACTACCTGATAATCGCTTTGAGCCTCGGGAGTAATAGCCTCGCGAGTCAATCCAACTTTCTCCCTTGGGCGATTGGCAGAGAACCCTTCCCAGCGAGGCAAATACTCAAAGCTTTACTGGCATTTTGCTAAGCAGCGCACCGACGAGATAAAAATGCCGCTTGTGGGCAAATGCTGCAAGAATGGCTATCCACCACATTTCTCTCGATCTTTCCAGCATACCCAGCGTTCGATCGCCAAGCACGACTCCGGTGTAAAAACTGATCATAACAGCTCCAAAAGAGAAAGCACACTCTCACCAGTCAAAATCTTTTGCGGGGACTGAAAGCCTTTGTAAATCTCTTGACTAAATTCTTTCTCAGCGTAATTTACAGTTTAGTCTCAAATCCTGAACTAGCTACACTGACGAATCTCTAGACGAACAACTCCTCCTCCCTCTCTCGATTCAAGAATTTTGCAGCACTGCCTCCTCAGTGCCTAGAAAGTTTTTTATCCAGATCATCAGCCAACTTTGATCGATATAGTAATGAAGAACACATACCTTGTACCACGATTCATCGCTTGCTTCCTTGTCCACCAAGATCGTCTCGATCCCAAGCCAGCTCGAGCAAGCCGCGGCCGCCGGCGCCTCACTCTTGACGTAATTGCTCACAGAGATTCCACTGCCATTGCTGCTGCTCTTCACGGATTCCATGTAGAACCTCACGGGCCTCTGGCAGAGATCCACCGGCAGGGCCCTCGTCTTGAACGGGAAGCTCAGCTCACTTCTCTCGCCATACCACCCCACGAAAGTTCTCAGCGGGAGCTCCAGGATCCTGGGAGAGATAAGTTCCTGGCTAACTTGTACGAGGTAGCCCCACGATACCTGGATCGAAAAGTTCCTGTGTCTGTCGTAGCAAATCGACTGCTGGAAGATCCCCGCCGGGTCGATCCTTGCCGCCGAGAAGAGGCGATTGATGGACTGCCGCTGCGTTGCATTGGGGAAGAGCGGATGGATGACGTTGAGATGGTGTAGAGAGAGCGCTGGAGCGATGGGATGAGCTGCTAGAAGCCCAGAAGCATCGCCCAAAACATCGAGCTGGAAGAACGAGCAGCAAAAGAACAAACTTTAGACGATCGAGGAAGAGAGAACACGATTGAGAGAGTTTTACCTGGTGGAATCCGGGCTCTCGAGTGAGCTGCACGCCCAGCTCGGCCATGCAAGCCTGGATCCGATCATCGCTCCCGTAGAGAAAGTGGTACCTCTCGAGGCAATCGTCTTGCATCGCTGCGAGCGCCTCGGCCAGCGCGTAGCTTATTGCGAATCCCCCTCCTCCATAGGCCATGAAGGACGAGAAGCCTCTCACGTTTTGGAGATGGTTCTCGGAGCTGGATCCCACGTAGAAGAACTTGGTGTGGTCATACTTCGCGAGCACGCGGGCGAGATTGTCAACGAAGAAGACCGTGTCATCGTCGCCAAGAACGAACCATCTCACGCCGGGCAGCCCCATCCGAAACATCTCCGAGACGATCCTGGAGATCCGGATGGCGGATCGCCGCCCTCTCGGGAATGTGTACCTGAATCGCGCGGTGCTCTCCGAGATCCGGAGCTCCGGGAGCGAGGAATTGTCCCAGAAAGACTCGGCTAGCGGCGGCGGCTGATCCACGAAGACGAATCCGCGAGTCTGGCCGGGCCTCCACCACGCCTTGATGAAATCTTTCCTCCTCTCAAGAACGCTCGACGCCGCCCCGATCCCAAAGAGGATATTGCTCAGCCGCGTTTCTTGATCTTCTTGATCTTGATCTTGCCCTCGCTCGCGCCGGCGATCCATCGCTCGATCGTAGCTCGCATTGCTCGGCGGCGGCCGCAGCTGCTGGATCAAGAAGCACACGGTGAAGATCGCGAGCGCGAGCTGGAAGATCGCCGGCAATCCCAGCGCTGGCCTCCATGCCCTGGATCCGGGCTCCTTGCCTTCCATCGACGAAGAAGAGATCCAAGAAATCCGGCGCAAGAACCTCGTAATCTGTGACAGCGATCGATCATCCAGCGTCGCGCAATCACGCAATACCTGTGATCGATGACTAGCTCCCGCGACAAATCCCTCATGATTGACGACGTCCGCGTGTGTAAATTCGTTCACGACTCTCCTCCTGTTTCTAGTGTAGGGCAAAAGTAATATAAAACAACGAATATTTCATTCCATCCAGTGAATATTCGTTTTCCAGATTATTTCAGTTAAAGGGATTCGATCCAAAGACCAATTTGGATAAGAAAGCGCCAGCTTCGATCCACACTGGAAGGAAGCAATGCTCCAAGGGCGCCGAGGGTTTAGATCGCTGCTCCTTAGGTTCTCAAATTTCCAGGGCTGCCGCTATGAATCCGGATCGGCAGTGGCGGCGCCAACGCTAGCGCCATCGCCTTCGCTCGATGGCCGAGAGTTCACAGCCGCCGGGACGGCGTCGACAATGAGAGCCGCGGTGCTGTGGGAGCCCGGCAAGCCGATGACGCTGGAGGATATGCAAATGCCTCGGCCGAAATTTGGAGAGGTGCTGCTCAAGACGAAAGGTATGTGGATTGTTTGGATCGATCGATCTAAATTTCCATGGATCGGGCAGCTTGTGGAGTTTGCCACTCGGATTTGCACATCATCAAGAAGGATCAGCCGTTCCCCTTGCCAGTAGTTCTCGGCCATGAAGTGACTGGAGAGATCATGGAGCACGGTCCACACACGGATGCTGCTACACTACAAAGGTATTCTAGCGAAACTTAAAAGAGGTGACTCTTTTAGTGTCAGTGATTCAGTGATTTTTAAGCTGCGAAATCCAGGCTCCCGATCGGTGCACGAGCTGTCGGAGCATTCATCATGCCTTGTGGAGGATGCTTCTACTGCGTCAAGGCAAGTGAAGAGTTTTAGCTAGAATTCCCGTATTCTAACATATAACTCCAGGGACAAGAAGATCTCTGCGAGACTTTCTTTAAGTATAGTAGAGGCAAAGGAGCTCTTTATGATGGACAGACTCGATTATTCATTGCGAGCAATGGTTTGAAAAAATCGCTTCTTTGCTCTCCTGATTTTCTTGGTTTTTTCTCGTGCAGGAAAGCCGATTCATATGTACAGCATGGGAGGCATGGCCGAGTATTGTGTAGTTCCCTCCAACGCATTAGCAGTCCTACCTTCTACTCTGCCTTACTCGGACGCAGCGATAATGGGATGTGCAGTTTTTACAGCTTATGGAGCCGTGAAGAATGCAGCCAACTTACGTGCTGGCGAAACCGTATCCGTGATTGGCATCGGTGGTGTTGGATCCAGGTTTGCTGCACAAAGAGAACTTATTTTTGTTCACGATCTTCTTAACAACGGTTGGAACAGCTGCTTGCAGTTAGCTCGAGCGTTTGGAGCTCGCCAAGTTATTGCAGTTGATGTCGATGACAAAAAGCTGGAGAACTCCAAGAAGCTTGGAGCAACACACACCGTGAACTCAACCAAAGTAAATCCTGTGGAAGCTATCAAGGTAAATCAAGTTCTCAAGTATATTGTAGATGGTCGCTTACAGTCTTTCGTTCGTCCAGGAGCTCACCGGTGGAAGAGGAGTCGACGTTGCCATTGAAGCACTGGGAAAACCAAAGACCTTCCAGCAAACAGCCATGAGCGTCCGCGATGGAGGCCGAGCTGTGATGGTCGGGCTCGCCTCGTTTGGAACCACGGCAGAATTCGACATGGTTCACGTTGTTCGTAGACAGGTAACTCAATCTTTGCGGTGCCTTGGATCCTCTCATCCAAATTTGTTTCGTTTCTACAGGTGAGAATCATCGGTTCTTATGGAGCTCGAGCGAGACAAGATCTTCCAGAGCTCGTCACCCTCGCGGAGATTGGAGCCATCAATCTAAGCAGCGCGGTGACGCAGCGATGTGGTCTGGAAGAAGTGAACCAAACGTTTGATGCCTTGGACAGAGGACAAATCCTTGGCCGGGCCATAGTCGAATTTAATTAACCTTAACGCGGTACTTTGCAATAAACCATAATCTTGGAATATCCCTTTGCTCTTGAATTAAATTAATCTTAATCACTTAGTAAACAGGATTCCTAGAATATCCCTTTGTGCCCTAGTTTTTTTTTGAGCTTGTGACTGCGAGAGCGATGGCGCAGGTGCAGACGCTCGACATTTTCGGCGAGCGGCAGAGCGGCGCCGATGTGCGCACACAGAATGGTGAGATTCTTCGCGCTCTAGTGTGGGATTTCGGCCTTATGTACTGATTCTTTCTGGCGATCTTCAGTCACGGCTTGCGCGGCCGTTGCCAATATTGTGAAGAGCTCTCTGGGGCCAACCGGCCTTGACAAGGTCTGCTTCTTCTTTCTTAGTTTTCTTGAAAAAACGTTCTGTGATCTCCATCGCAGATGCTTGTAGACGATATTGGCGATGTTACAACGACGAACGATGGCGCGACCATCTTGAAAATGTTAGAAGTCGAGCATCCTGCTGCTAAGGTGGGTTCTAGTTCTTTCACTTTTATTTGCTGCAATGCTGATAGTTTAAATCATCAGGTTATGGTGGAACTAGCTGAGCTTCAAGACAAAGAAGTTGGAGATGGTACAACGTCTGTAGTTATTATTGCCGCAGAGCTCTTGAAGGTAAAAATGGCTCTCTCGTTCTTTTCTACTATGTGATAAAGCTTCTAAAATTCAGAGGGCCAACGATTTAGTTCGGAACAAAATCCATCCTACTTCTATCATTAGTGGATTCAGGGTATGTCACGATTGCGTTCTGTGCTGTGTAGATTTTCACAAGTGGAACCTGCAGCTTGCTATGCGTGAATCGTGCAAATATATCGAAGAGAGATTGTCCGTGAAGGTTAGAACTTTGCCATTCATTGCTATTGTGAGTCAGATCTTTTCAAGTTTTGGACGCAGGTCGAAAAACTTGGGAAGGAGTCGCTAATCAACTGCGCGAAAACAAGCATGTCGTCTAAGATTATTGGTACAGACAGTGACTTTTTCGCGAAAATGGTAAAGAACACTTTCATCGCGAGATCGATTAATCAATTCTTTTCCAGGTCGTCGATGCTGTACAAGCTGTGAAGACTGTTAACGAGAAGGGCGAGACGAAATATCCCATTAAGGTTTGTCATTGCCCATTGCTGCAAATTCTGACGAATATGTTTTCCAGTCTATTAACATCTTGAAAGCTCACGGAAAGAGCGGGAAGGACAGCTATCTGTTAAATGGGTATGCTCTCAATACCGGACGTGCTGCACAAGGCATGCCACAACGGGTTTACCCGGCAAGAATTGCGTGTCTAGATGTCAACCTTCAAAAGTCCAAAATGCAAATGGGTGTGCAAGTTCTAGTCACCGATCCACGTGAGCTGGAGAAGATTCGGCAAAGGTAATAGCTATTTTCTTTTCTTTTTCTTTTTTTTTTCTTTTTTGTTATCTGGTCTGACTTTTCTATCTTCTACAGGGAATCGGACATTACAAAAGAAAGGATTCAAAAGATTTTGAAGGCCGGTGCTAATGTCGTTCTCACTACGAAAGGAATAGATGATATGTCTTTAAAGGTATGGCTCAGCGATTCTCTTTTGAAACGAGACTAAGGAGCTGTGATCTCAGTATTTTGTAGAAGCAGGAGCAATAGCTGTACGCCGTGTTCGGAAGGAGGACCTACGGCATGTGGCCAAGGCAACTGGTGCTACAATGGTGGGGTTGAGTATAATTTCAAGGAATTTACTGAAGCGAATCTCCATTCTATCAGGTTGTTACTCTGGCCGATATGGAAGGCGGCGAGTCATTTGACCCTTCTTACCTTGGTCATGCTGAAGAAGTAGCCGAGGAACATGTGGCCGACGATGATGTGATTATGGTTAAAGGAGCCAAGAGCACAAAAGCTGTGAGCCTTGTTATACTTCTGCTTTCGTGGTGCTAGAACTTCTGCTGTTTTGTGACAGGTCTCAATCATTCTCCGCGGTGCGAATGACTATATGCTCGATGAAATGGATCGGTCCATGCATGACGCGTTGAGTATTGTGAAGCGTACACTGGAATCTAGTGCGGTATGTGAACTGAGGACGTCTTTGCGTTTGTACTGACTATCTCGTAGGTCGTTGCTGGAGGTGGTGCTGTCGAGGCTGCATTGTCGGTGTACCTGGAAAATCTGGCCACAACTCTGGGATCGCGTGAGCAGCTGGCGATTGCGGAGTTTGCTGAAGCGCTCCTTGTGATTCCAAAGGTTTGTCTTCGAATGCGTGTTTGCTTGCCGCGATTAACGTTTCTATCTTTCCCCGTGAAGGTTTTGTCAGTGAATGCCGCCAAGGACTCAACAGAGCTGGTTGCCAAGCTCCGCGCGTACCACCACACTGCGCAGACCAAGCCCGACAAGCAGCACTACGCGGGGTAAGAAGCTTGCCATCCGAGGAACGCCGGCGATTCTTACAGCATCGTGTTCGTGCTTTTATCCAGTTATGGTTTGGATCTGCTGAAAGGAGCTGTGAGGAACAACCTGGAGGCCGGTGTTTTGGAGCCGGCAATGAGCAAGCTCAAGATCATACAGGTTAAATCCACTCTATATGTTTGTTTCTCGCTTCTGACCCCGCCGCCTCGATCCAGTTTGCCACCGAAGCCGCCATCACCATCTTGCGAATCGATGACATGGTGAAGCTCTACAAGGAAGACAACCAAGACGATGAGTGATGAGTTAGGCGACAATGGTTTTGTGTTGTGGAGGACCAAATTTTGCATTAACAGTGTAGTAGTTTTGTAATTTTAATAGTTGGACAGCTATAAATTTTACCTTTAGCCTAACATAAATCACAAGAACACTGTAATTTGTTTTGTAATTAGTTATTAGTCTAAATTAACTAGTATCAGGTTAGTAAACCATATGTTTCTATTACCTTTCCAAACTTCTTTTCATAACTTTGCACGTTTAGGGTTTATGGCACCTTTAAGAGAACGAGATTCTAGGGTTTAGGAGATTTCCACGATGAGGCCGCAGCGGCAAGCGCGATCCAGGATTTCCTACGCCGAGAGCGTCTCTGACGACGACGATGAAGATTTCTCGGCGCTGCCCGTGAGAACCAGCGCAAGGCGGCGGCCGGAGCGTGAGAGCAGAAGCTCGGCAGCAGCAGCAGCAGCAGCAGCACACAAGAAGAAGAAGGTATGAGTCTGTGCGAGAGAGATTTTGGAGCTGTGGCGCTCATTCCTTTGTTCCAGGCGAGGCCAAATCCAAAGGTACTCACCCACACTCTGCTTCGTTTGGGTTTGCTTTTTCTCTTGTTTTTCCTTTTGCGTTGGAGAGAGGAGATTTACCCGCAGATTTTTTTTTTTCCAGGAACGGGCAGAGGCAATGCAGCTTGAGAGGGCCATCAGAGAGTCACTCAATGATGTAGCGGTGGCCTCAGAGATCTCGACGGCCAGTTTTGTTTCTTCGTCGCCCACAAATCCATCCATTGCGTTCCAGTGCTTGCTCGATGTTACTTACGAAGAAGGTCGCTCAAGAGCTTTTGAGCTACAAGAATCTGGCGAGGTATTCTTTCTTCGCTGATTTTGTTTCCTTCTCATTTAGAATGCTCGTTTCCAGGCAGCTGATGCAGGAGACCGCTCGAAACAGTACGAGGTACTACTCTTTCGCCTTTTCTATTCTTTTGCTCCTTGACCGTGACAATTATGTGGTTTCTTGCTTGTAGCCAAGTGGTGCAGGAAATCTCACGAAACAGCCACAGGTGCCTCTCTTCGCGCTTTTTCCCTTTTATGCGTTTACTTTTGATTCTTCGTTTGCAGCCGGCTGATGTAGATGATCTTGCGAAAGTGCAAGAGGTGCCACTCGATTTTTCTATTTCTTGCACAATTTTTTAGAGTTTCTCTGCAGCCAACTATGGAAGAGGATATGGTTCACGAAGAAGATCGAGCGACGCATCAAGAAGTACGTAAGTTTTATCTATTTTTCTTCTCGTTTATAAATTCTGTCCTTGCTGGCGACTGGAGCCCAGGTAGAAGATATGCCAGACAGCACCAAACGTAGAGTAAGTTTTTGCGCTTTACTTCTTTGCTTTAAGGAAGTGTCTGTTTGATTGGAAAGGGCGAAAAGGAAGAGCAAGGGAACGGCACGAATGCTAGCAGACACGCTTCTCCGAAGAGAATTAAAAAGCGGAGAATGAATGAAGGAGAAGATGTAAGTGCTTCTTTTGGAGTAGGCGAAACCGCAAAAGGTAAGCTCTTCTTTTTTCTTATCTTTGATCAGCGCCTCCCTGGAATGTGACAGTGAAGAAGCCTGAATGTTCCTCTGCAACTCCGGGTAAGGCATGTCGCTCGTTGATTGTTGCACAACACTCTCTTTCTTTTCTACAGACGAGCTCCTGCCTCCAGTACAATCCTCGACCACTCTATCACAGCGAAGAGTAGTGGGATTGTCCAGACGTTTCAGGCCACCGTCATTACACCCTTACTTGAACAGTTGAGCAGCGCATCCTTTTCTATCTTTAGAGGTACTCTCTCGGTTTCTACATTTTCCTTGATCTCACTGTGTCATCTACAGGATATCAAAGTGGTTCGTTGAGGATATTGGAAGTTTTCCACCAAAACTGAGACGGAGAAATTCGCCATGTTTAGTCGAGCTCATCACGAAAAGCTAAGTAGCGGTTTCCTCGAGTAATAGAATATCTTATCATAGAGCGTTTTTTTATCCCTCCTTTAAACTTGAAGATTCATGTACCAGGGGGCTTTCTCAGTCTAGTATAGGCAACTCAGGAAATACTATTCGCATTTCAGTCTGGTTACAGGTGCGTTGGCAAAGCCATAGCTCTTGCTTTAGGTGCTGTCGGTGCCAAAGTAAGGCTCTTGTTTTTAAAGACTTTTCTACAGTTCCTCTCATAACGCGTTTGTCTAGGAAGTTTGCGTTCGTGGAGGAATCGTCAACGTAACGCACGCAGCCGACGGTGAGGGGCAGCAAAGGCGTTAAGATGCGTTACAAAGTCATGTAGGAACTGGTAGATGACATGAGGAGGGTCTCTTGAAGCCCATCCAGGTACATGGTTCTTTGCATTTCCATCCTCCCGTCACTCAAACTTGTCTCCAGGAGGAAAATCCAATTGGAAATTGGAGGTTCGAGCGGTTTTCACGAGTGGAAGTGGACGAGTGGCGTTATGCATGGTGACGGAAGGAAAGCTGACCAAAGGCTACAAGCGAGGGAAGAAAAGCGTGCACACTGGGAGCTTGAGCTCGCTTCGACGGGTAAAAGATGTAGCCAAAGAGGTATCTACGTTTATCTCTGCTCGCTACGTCCAATTCAAGTTCCAGGTTTTGGAATGTTGTCGATGGGTTCAACGAGTGGCAAGAAGGCGACACCATACAGGCATGGAGAAGCAAAGAACTGGCGAGGACGCGCCCGCGACTCTCTAGCCAGCGAGAAGAAACGCTCAAAATCATAAAGGTTGGAACTTTGCCATTCTCTGCTATTGTGAGTGATATCGTTTTAAATTTTGGACACAGGTCGAAAACCTGGAGAAGACTCTAATCAACTGCTCGATGTCGTCCACAGCCAGTGCCAAATCGGTAAAGAACATTCTCATTGCAAGATCGGCTATGTCGTCGATGCGGTCCAGCCTGCGAAGACTGTTAACGCGAGAGCCAAAATATCCCACTAATGCGGTATGTGAGCTTTGGACGTGTGTGTGTTGTTTTTTTTCTCGTGTCCCGACTGACTGCCTCTCTAACGGACACCACTTTCACCATTTACCCAGCCAGCTCCCTGCCGTCTTCTCCCGCGCGTAGGCACCAAGAACAGCCACAAAGATTCTCGCGTCCTTGATCCAGCATGATGGAGAAAAGTTCCAGTGCCAAATCCTTTTCTCCACTCCGAGAACTTTCCGTTGTCGGTGTAACTGGAAAATCTGGGCATGATTCCGAGAGCAGGCCACAACTCTGAGATTGCGTGAGCAGCTGGCGATTGCGGAGATTGCATTGTGATTCCACAGGTTTGTCTTAGAATGAGTCGATTAACGTTTTCCATCTTTCCTCGTGAAGGTTTTGTCAGTGAATGCCGCCAAGAACTCAACAGAGCTGGTTGCCAGGCTCACACTGCGCAGACCAAGCGCACCACACCGCAGGGAATGAAGCGCCGGCGATTCTCACAGCATTGTGTTCGTGGTTTGCTGTGAGCAATAGGATGCTCGCCGATTATTTGGAAACAAAAAGTATTTCCACCAAGTCACTAGGCACTTTGTTTAATGCTTTTATTCAGACGTATTGGATTCTTTTGAATAAGAAAGGTAAAAATTGTTTGTGGAAAAAGCGGTTTCACATTTCACAGCCTTTTTGGTATAGGAAATTATAAAAAAGGCAATTGCTACATCAAGACTAGGGTTAAACAGACTTTCAAGGGGATGGCGCTTGACGAAGGTAAGCCTCAAGAAGAGGTGCTACTTGATGCACTTTGGAAGCTGAAGGAGCTCTACGAGCTACTCAAAATACCTCCCCCACAAGACGAAGAAGCTGCTACACCGAGCACTGAATCGATGGAGGAGCACAGGAAATTGATGGACGAGCAGATGGCACTGGTGCGATCTATGGAGGCGATGGAGTTTAACCAGGCAAGCATGGGAGACTTGTTCTCGGTGGAAAAGGAGCTGGGTCAGGGAGGCCAATCAAGTGTCTACCAAATCAAACGCAAGAGCGACGGTCAATTGTTCGCTTGTAAATCAATTCGAGTCACCGACAATCTTGAAGACCAAGCGGAGTTGGAGATGAGAGTACTCACGAAACTCTCCAAGAGCACAGCAAAAAGTGGTGTGGTTCAACTAGTGGACGTTTTCAAAGAACAAGAATACTATCACCTTGTCATGGAGTTGTGCCAGTGCTCGCTGCGAGATGTGTTGAAGGACAAAGGGAGGCTGAGTGAGCACGAGGCAGCACTGGTGATAAAGAAAGTGGCCAGGACTGTGGGCGAAATGCACGACATGGGAATAGCTCATAGGGATATCAACACTGCCAACATCCTCCTAGGGATTAAGGAGAAATTTGACAGCATAAAGGTGGCTGACTTTGGAACGTGTTGGTTGAGCGAGGGGCCAGGCGTAAAATTTAGGATGAGCGACCTTTCTGGGACACAGGCTTACAGTGCCCCAGAGATGGTGAATTCTGATGATGAGTATGATGAGATGGTAGATATGTGGGGCATGGGCATTGTCTTGTATGAGATATTGTCGGGGCAGTTTGCATTCTGGGTGGGGAGGAAGGAAGTGCCTGTAAGCTCCCTTGACTGGACGGATGTGAGCGAGGAAGCCAAAGATCTCATTCTCCAGCTGCTCCACTTGGACCCGAGAAAGAGGCTGCCAATCCATGAAATTGAGAAGCATCCATGGGTCGTCAAGCATTCTGCTGTACAGCAGGAATTGTATCTGGAGATGGAGAAGATGGTTTTGAAGCCGGGCTTGAAGCGAAGGCGAGGTGATCAAGAAGAAGCAGAGGAAAGTCTTGTGGCAAAAAATGTGTGGCTGTGGAGCATAAGTTGCCTTAACAGTTTTGGAGAATGAGAATGCCATCCGAGGAGCACTACGAGCGTCTGTTGGACATGTCTTGTCATGTCTTGTCAGAAATTCTATCCCAGCCACGTTGTACGGGGGAATTTTCTTGCCTTCAAGAACGAAAAAGAGAAAAGAATTCTTACCATACAAAATAAATGTACCAGAAGAATTTCTACTCTGGGTATCGCTCTAGGCTTTTTGACGAGATGCACTGGCCAGGTTCTATGAGCTGCATTCTTGTTTTCTTGTTTGCCCCTGATCGATCGATGTCCCAGACGGTATGCTCAAGCACAGCAAGAGCGACAAAGATTAGTGCGAGACTTTTTCTAAGAAGACTTACTCGTAGGTTCGGGCACTACACCATCCACTGGGAGATCGGTGCCGGTGAAGGCACCACTTCTGGATTGTGAAATCCTGTGAGTGTCTATTGTTGGAATCAGCTCTGCGATTGTGGACATGTCTTGCAACACAAATGGTTCTTCGCTCGATCGAAGGTTGTCTTTTAGATTGCTTCTATACATTCGTGAAACCATGATGCTGTGACAGGAGCTCCACTATACATGGCTCCCTAGAGCAGACTCTTGGTGTGATATTGTAAAGTTCTGTTTGTTTTACATTGACGCGCATTGTCATGAACAGGAATGAACTCTATGTTGGCCAGCCTCCTTTTTACTCCTGTTTACAGGAGGTAATTGTTGTTATAACTTTAGCTATCGCTGTAGAGCAGGATCCACCTGATGCTCTCAAAAGTTTTTTGAAAGGGCTCTTTAACAAGGTTCGCTTACCGCAGGATCCAACAAAAACGTTCATAGGTTTCTATTGACATCTGACGAAATAGCAGCACGGGTAAGATATTGCTAAAAAGAGGCCATAATTGACAAATGTGGGGAGCTGCGACTACATTCGAAAGAGGATGTGATGCTGCCTGGAAATATTGTGCTAGCATCACCAAATTTTGAGCAAAAGCACATCGGTCTGGACAAACAGCATTGGCACGCGAGAGCTCTTATCAAGTCACGGAAACTTCTGCAGAAGGACAATGAAAAATTGTTATAGCGATAGAAGCATTACCAGCACTATCGAGAGGAGCTGTGCACGCCTGACTAGTACTGACATTAGATGGACACGGCACTGATTCTGGTCTTTTGGTAGGAGCTGGCTCCACCTTGTGTAGTGCACGATCGTTACGTTAGTGCGTGCCTTATTTGGCGCAGGAGCTGTATCACAAAGAGCGTTTCAGATTGATATGCATTTGTGGACGTCTTGACCAGCTTCCGGAGAAGCATGTAGGCATGTGGCCTAAATCTTTTGACTGGTAAAGAAGCTCATCCTCAAGTCAATTCTGAGAAGCTGGACAGAAAGCTAAGAACGACAGTAATAAGTTGTCCAATTGGCATCTATACACTTGAAGGTGTTCAGGCTGGCCTCTGTCATTCGCTCTACGTTGTCTTCTACACTTTAGGTGTGTTGATTTTTTTTTGTTGATACTTGTTTGTTTCAAGATTCTTTTAACCTGGTACATACTTTAGCCAATTGTCCACTGGTATCTCAGTTAAAAAGATCGTGCTTCGAATCAAACTCCAGGTGGTGCTGACGGCACTGTGGTTGCTGCGATATTCAGCATGCTATCTGAGTATTTGGCGAGCAGTCAGGGAGGTGGCAACAAAGGTTCTGGTATTGACGGTGGTCTTTTCTTTCACACTTGCGGCTATTGCTCACGGGTTGGCAGCACAAGGAAGACTGAGCTTGTCATCGATGCTTACAACGTCAGTTCCTACAGTAGCTGAGCAACCTCGCTCAGCTGCTGTGGGCAGCGATTCTTATGCTGGGAAAAAAATGCAGACCGTTCCTCCGTGATCTCGGATGCAAGGAGGTTCGTTGCCATGGTTGGGAAAGCTCTCTGGGCCTTCTTAGCCATGGCGACGACAGGTTTGTATGGGAAAAGAACATCTCTATCTAGGAAGCACTCCAAAGACAGCGAATGACTGCTCCAGGTGGTGGGATTATCTCCCTCCCGGCGTCTTATATGCAATTTCAGCTCTCGAAGCGGCATTTAACGCAGCTGCAAGTTTGGGAAGGATACAACGGGGCGTTTCACCACACTTATCAACGCCAGCATGTCTCTGTACTGGCAGCTTCTGCACGAGGTCTCGGTTGCAGAACAGCTTGTTTTTTCTAATACGTTTCAGCTTTTGTGAGATGCTTGGAGTTTCTGGGCATGAAGGACATGTGCCATTGACACTGTGAAAGGATGTTTTCTGTCCCCCGAAGGCAATTGTCTGTCTTCTCTGCAGTGCAGTGTTTCCTTAAATCTCGATTTGCAGCAGACGATCCTATGTATACCCCACTGCCGCAGTTCCTTTTTCATGGAGAAGTAGCTTCTCACTTGAAGGTAGAGTGCAATGTGCCTCTTCTTCCGATGGCTGGTAACGTTTTTTCTTCGTCCCAGCTCGCAAACTTGGATGGGAAGCAACTCTCTTAGAACTTATGGGGTAAAAGCTCAAAGGCTTTGAGAACAATCAAAAGCAGATGGTACAACTTGACAATCCTACAACGCGGAAGATGCAGAGTGACAAAGCTCGTGCAAGAGCTCAGCTCCGCATGCAGCGATGGTCTCTCAGGAAACACCGAAGTGGGATCATGTATTTCAAGTGAGCCTGGCTTGCATTTGAGGTGGGGAGCATTGTTTCACAGGTGAGATGAGCGAGCTGAAGAAATCATCGAAGCATTGCTGAGCATTGGCATTCTGAGTCCATACAGCGGTTTCATACGCTCGGTTGCGAGAGCTTTCGAAGGTGCTCGAGCTCTCGAGCACTGGTGGTGGAGTTGTAGTTAATAGATAATAGTAACGCGGAATATCCCATGACAACCGGCTGCTGTCGGTGGAGCAACCGACCGCCGTTGGATGGGGTTTCGAAATTGGAGGCTGGGATTAGCCCTATAGCACAGTGCCTTTCAAGGATCCATGGCGTCGTTGTGCTCGGCTTGCAAGGCGGCGCTGGCCCCTTGTCGTGTGAGGTGCGTCGTTTTTACATTTTTCAGGCTAACAGGCGGTGTGAATGATCTCGGAAGATTGTGCACTGACCATGTTCGTGTTCCAAAGCGAGCAAACTGCTGTTCGGTTCTGAAGGTCAGACTTTGAGGATATTGCAGATCGTGAGCTTGCTCAGCGACATTCTCGACAGCATGATGAAGAAAGGAATACCTGATCCGTGCGTGTCTCCTGTTTCTCTGCACTCCCTAAGGTGCATCAGGTCCTCAACACGTTGTTCGATCTCTCCCGTCGGGCAAAGGTAATAGCACAAAAGAAAGGACTTGGAAGGCTCTAGGAAGTTGCTTTGTGATTCTGAAGGTTTGCATTCGAATGCAGGTTTGCTTACCCTTTAAAGATATTAAAGATAAGTGTCTTTCTAAGGAAATGGACGCTCGCTGGTTTTCTAGGAGAGAAGAAATGGATGCTGATCAGAAATCTGGGTGCCTGAAGAGGGAAGTATGGAGTTGTGATGACGGCGGGATGGACTGGAGCAAGGTAAGGAGTCGTGTGAATTCTTTGTTGATGATCCTCTTCTCCTTCCCAGGTTGTCCAAGCTCCCCTCTCTCGCTATGCTTGTGGAAAATTGGAGGACAGTGCTCTTGGAAAATCATCGGAGGACAGTGCTAGTGGAAAATTGGAGGATGGCACTTATGGAAAAATTATTAGACAGTGGTTGTGGAAGAGAATTGGAGGACAACACTCTTGCTTCTGGAAAATCATCAAAGAACAACGTTCATGTTTGTGGAAAAGAATTAAAGGATGGCAACTACAGCAGAAGTGAGGTGAGTTGTCAAAGGTGAATTCTTTTTTAATCTTTTTGGTTTTTCTTTCAAAGTCGCAAGAAAATAATGTTCTTTCAGCATTAACGGGGCAAGATCTAATAAGTTTGTTTCTTCATTATTAATTGATGTGGTTTGTTTTTTAAGATTTTGTGCGGACTCTTAGCACTTGCCCAAAGATTTCAGACACGAACGTAAGCTTTTGGGATCCAAGATGACTCATTATCTTGGGGGAGCCAAATGGCATATGCTCATTAGGTTGCATGGTTCAATGAGGAAAATGAACGGCTTATAAAACTCTGGACGAGCCTTTTGTTTTCATCTTGAATCCCAAAAGTTTACATTTGCATCTGGAATCTTTGGGCAAGTGATAAGAGCCTCCGCAAAATCTTAAGAAACAGACAACATCAATCAATAATATATATAATGAAGAAATAGACTTACTAGCTTTTGCCCTATCAATGTTGGAAAAATATTCTTCTCTTGCAACTTCGAGAGAAAAACCAAAGAGGTAAAAAAAAAATTCATCTCTCACAACTCACCTTACTTTTGTTGTAGTTGTTGTCCCCCAATTCTTTTTTGTGAACACGAGTGTTATACTCCGATGATTTTCTGGGAGCGAGAGTGCTATCCTTTTATTCTTTTCCATAACCACTATCTTTTATAATTTTCCACGAGTGCCATCTTCTGATTTTCCATGAGCACTCTTAAAGAAAGGCTCCTCAAGACTTACTCGTAGGTTCAATTAATCCCCGATTGGTTTGGTATGTAACAAAAGATTTGAAGGTAGTATTAGTTTCATACCTTACTGCAGCTCCTTCACTATTTTACTTCAAATTTTTGAAAAGGATGTAAAACATAAGTTAAAGCACATCGGTCTAGGTAAATAGCGCAAGAAAGCTCTGAAGTAAAGACAATGAAAATCAATACTAAGCATTATCAAGAGGAGCTGTGCATGCCTGAGTAGTACTGTCATTAGATGGACAGGGCACTGATTCTGGTCTTTTGGTAGGAGCTGGCTCCTGTTGGTGCACGATCGAGTACATTAGCAGGTGATTCTAGCACAATATTTCCAGACAGCGTCACATCCTCTTTCGAATGCAGTCGCAGCTCCTGCTTCCCGCACCACATTTGTCAACTATGGCCTCTTCTTACCCATGACGAGAGCTACTGGAGTGGCATTGCTCCTGGAAAGAACTGGTGCTGCTATTTCGTCAGATGTCTCCTCCAACAATTCAGTCTACAATTCAGTTTAGAAATTTATGAACATCCTGTGGGGTAACCCAGTAAGCGAACCTTGTTTTCAAAAAGCTTTTGAAGTTTGAGCTGAGAGAATTAGGTGCATCCTGCTTGACAGCGATAGCTAAAGTTATAACAAAATTGCAACAATTAACTTCAGTCTATGGCGAATAAGCATGTAAAGAGAGTTAGAGTAATAAGGAGGCTGGCCAACATAGAGTTCATTCCTACTTATGACAATGTGCGTTCTGTTTGTGAAACAAACAGAACCTTACAATATCACATCAAGAGTCCATACATCTGCCATGTGGTTATAAAGCTGCTCTAGGGAGCCATGTATAGTGGCACTCCTGTCATAGAGTCATGTATAGAAGCAATCTAAAAGACGTCACAGGAGACCAAGATTGTAGGAGAGCTGATCGTCTTTGCTCTTGCCTCAACCTCACGGGATCAAGCCTTATGTTAGTTTATGGACATCTTCACCAGCTGCCGGAGAAGTGTCAAGGCAATGTGGGCTCGGCCTAAATCTTTTGACTGGTACAGAAACTCGTTCTCAAGTTTTCCGCTTGCAGTTCTGAGAGGCGATGGTGGCATCTATACACTTCAAGGTGTTCAGGCTGGCCTCTGTCATTTGCTCTACATTGTCTTCTACACTTAAGGTGCATTGATCTTCTTGTTGGTAGTTGTTTTCTTTCAGATTCTCTTAACTTGGTGCATACTTTTGCCAATTGTCTGTGAATGTCGTACTGGTATCTTAGTTAAAGATTGTGTTTCAAATCAAATTCCAGGTGTTGGTGACAGCATTGTGGTTCTTGCAATATTTAGTTTTGGTATTGATTGTGATCTTCTCTTTCACACTTGTGGTTGTTGCTCACTGGTTGGCAGCACAAGGAAGGCTGAGCTTGTCATCAATGCTTACAACATCAGTTCTTAAACAGCAGGCAAGCTAGCAAGGTACAGCAGCTGAGCGACCTCAGCTGCTGCAGTCAGTAATTTTAAGGGTAAAGGCTGGTGTAAGCCATGGAAAAAGAACTGCATGCTAACAAACTTCTGCTTTCTACTATAATAGTATAGGACATAAATGTAAATCATTAGCCACAGGAACGTTTCGAAATCCTATCTTTGTAACGTGAAACAGTTGACTGATTGGCTGCTGTCGGTGGAACGAGGGGGGGGGGGGGGGGGGGCCGGGGGAGTGTGCGGGGTTGGGGTGGTGGGGGGCGGGGGCAGTACCTGGAGCTTCTATATGAATCCAAGTTCTGGAGGTACCTGGAGCCTAAGATGGAAGTATAGATTGCATGCATTTTATGGAGCTGTGACGAGCTCACATATGATTCAGGAGCTAGAGGAGTTGGAGCAGTGGAAGTGCGAGTTGAGGTAAATGTAAACTGACATGTTTAGAGCTTCAAGCTTATTTTATAAATACAAGTCTCAGAGCACATTAATGAGGAACTAGACCTCTCCCTTGTGGAGCCAGAGCTCACCACTGAGGAGCTGAAGTGCACCCTTGAAGTCCCACAGCCAAAGTTGGATTAGGTAAATTTAGATTGCATGCATTTCATGGAGATGTAGTGAGTTCACATGTGATTTAGGAGTTACAGGAGTTGAAATAGGAGAAGCATAAGTTGGAGGCAAATGTAAATTGAAATTCTTGGAGCTCAGAGCTTATTTTATGTATTCAAGTCTTGGAGCATATTATTAAGGTCCCGGAGCCAAAGCTAGATGAGGTAAATGGTAAATTATGTTTTATGGAGCTCTAGTGAGTTTGACATAGAATTCCAGGTCTGTGGCCAGTCTGAGCCAGAGGGCTGGAAGAGCAGCAGAAGCTCTAGCTCCAGCTCAAGTACTTACAAAGTCTTGTGGACAATTTGGGTGAGTTTTTTGTGTTATTCTACAAGGCAGTCTATTCGGAATCAAAGAGTTATGCTTATATCTCTTTTGTCTTCTACACTGAAAACTCCTGGTGGGAGGAAGTGCAAAAGCTACAGTCATGTATTTTCATCTGTGCCTTACGTTTACATAAAAAATGTTAAAAGATGACCGAGATGGCAAATATGATAATCAACATGCATGGACAAAGCCTCTAGCACAAGGTAATAGTACAAAATTTTAAACTCTTGAATCAAAGCCATTGTGCAAAAACCTTGGTTGAGGAGCGTAAATGCAGCTAGGAAAATTAGCAGAGTTGAATCTGAAAGTTCTTAAGACACTTGAAAAGCTTATTGACTTCTTTAAGGCACAAGCAACTGACTCTGATATCTATAACCTCTTTACAAGACCTCCTTTTTTAATTAATTGTTGGCATGAACAAGAATTTCTCAAATGATTTTGACATCGAGCAGTGTAGAACCCTTTCAGACCTTTAGTTACAGTATGGTACTCATTTTATGTAGCTAAGAAATAATATTTAGAACAACTCTTTGACAGTGTAAGTAAGTCCAAATAAATTTTGAGATTTTAAATACTTTTTCTTTCCTTTGTTGTGAAGGAAAGATTAAAAGTTAAGACCTCAAATTTACTTGAGCTTATTTACATTTTCAAAGAGTTATTACAAATGTAATACATGATGCGACATAAACTTCCTACTGCTCTTGGAATCATTTGAGTCATTTTGTGGT